>NC_142112.1:38985203-39132703 GCF_056152115.1 Neolamprologus brichardi
GACATCGGTGTGTTGGTGGTTCTTTGTGTCCGGGGATGGGCGTCCAGGTACACACCGGCTCACTCCTTGGCGGCTGCTTATCGGGGCCTGGATCCTGGGGCTCGCTCGGGCCACTTCGGAGGTGGGGTGCCCCCGGCCTCTCGGCCAGGGGCTCGGTCACTCAGGCACAGCTGGCTGCCAGCGGAGCTCACGGGCACGTCACTGCAACCCCCCCTGGCTTCTGCTCCGCGGCTGCTGAGTGACCCCTCATCTGGGACTCTCCTCAGCTCTTTCTGGGACAGTGGCTCAGCTGCCCCTCTGTTGGTCTTCCTTGGTCTGTTGTGTTCTGGGGGCCTCTGGATGTCTGGAGTCTTGATCTCCTCCATACCTGCTTCATGCCCTGGAGGACGGGGCTGTGGCCCCCCCACACCCTCTAGCAGATCATTACATGAAGGAACCTTTTAAAAACGAGCGCGTCCATGCTCACAGGTGTACACACGGGTGCTCACACACACAAACTACACCCTTTTTGGCTCCTACCTCAAAGCACACTGTGCCCTGTCGATCTTACGTGCTGCACAATAATGTTTAATATTTAGTATTTACTGTCATATTCCCATATATCATTGTGATGTTGTTTATTGTATTACTCTCGTTTTCTTCTGCTTGTTTTCTTTTTTCTTTCTCAACAGGTGATCCAGGTGATGGACCCTGTGCACGAGAAAATGCTAACTTCCTGGTTTGAGACCGGATGTGGGGTTGTACATTTCCGGTAGCTTTACTTTGCGGTCAATCGCTACTGCGAAGATATCCTCCAAAATTGATGTCCAAAACTCGAAAACGGAAAGATCGCGTTAAGTTACAAAGAGCAGAAGGTGGGAACACTCACCACTGCTGTGTCATAAAAATCTAATGATCAATTTTGACGTTTAAAGAGTTTAGATCGAGCAGTTGTTTACATCACTAAACACAAGCAGAACTGCATCACTGCAGCAGAAGACACATCGTCCACATTCAGAAGCACATCTCTGTGTAGTGACTGGTCTTATGATTTAAACAGGCAAATGTTCAGCATTCAAACTACAGGTGAAGAATAGTCAAACCAGGTGTTTTCCCGTTATGTCAATATCAGCTAGTCAAGTACACACCTACACAGCATGTTAACAAACCGTGAAAAAAAGCCATACAAAAAATTAATGATTGCTGGTAACGGTTTCTATACATTAGTATTTACGAAGGGTATGTTGTGACTTACCTTCAAAATTACAGTGGTCCCTCTCTATAACGCACCTCGCTGTTTCGCAGAATTTTAGTGCAAGTTTGCATGCTTTTTTACGTCCTGCGTCCTGATCGCTGCAGACGATCTCCTCCGTCTCTCCTGTACAGTACAGAATCGCTGCATCTATCGCTAGCAGTGTGACTCTGAAGTGCAGTGCTGTATGTCCACGATGTACACGAAACGTTTTGCACCGTCAAAAAATAAAATTGGCTACTTGATTTCACCTATCACTGGTTATTTTTAGAACATAACACCCGCGATAAACGAGGGACAGCTGAGAAATATAACATTTGAATCCATTTTCTCTTTTGCCCTGAGGCGTGGGGGGAAAATATCGACAAGTCGATGAACATCATTTACAGATATATTGGGTAAATGCCCGAGACATCTATAGAAATGTAAATCGCCGCTTTATTTATTTATTTGCTTAACTTGTTTTGGACCGTAAACAGGGCGCGAATAGGACACCGGAAACAAAGCTCCCCACAGGAGTTTCCGCACCGGAAGTAGCATATGCTAACGTGCACATAGTCCATTGATAGATGTATTTTTTTTTGTCTGCTTATTCTGTTTTTGTTTTTTTTTGCCCTTCTCCCCGTCCCTCTTCTCAGCTGTTTTTCTTTCCCTCTTTCTTTCTCCCCTTTCTTTCTCCCAGTCACGTCTGTCCCGTATTCAGCAAGTGAAAATAAAATAAAGAATAAAAGGTGAATCAAATGGACCATTACGGCAAGGCTGGGATGGTCAATTTGGTAAAGTAAATCCGTTGGGCATCTTTATTCGCCTTTAGACAATAATTCTGATGGCAAAAGAACCAAACGGGACAGGCAAAGAAAAAAAAAAAAAAAAGCAGTATATGAATGACTAACCTCGTATTGTAGATGGATTATCTCAGTTGTTCTCCTGGCTGAAGTTTGGTCCTTTTACAGCATCCTGTCATGCGATTACATTTGTTCCTGACCACCAAGAACACTCACGTTAACTTTTATTGAGTGGAAAAAAAATTAGCTTGTTTATAGTATGCTAACATAGCTGTGTCGCTAGCAGTCACGTAGCACATCATTAGCTACAGCTTGCCAAACTTCAGTAACCCTACAAACGTCACTGCTGTTTAGTTTTCTGTCTTCATTTATGTTGGAAGTGATAACAGAGCTGTACGTTTTAATTTGTTTCCAAAACCCCGCAGTCAGGACATGCAATATTGTATTTAGATGGAAGCTAGCGAGCTAACTTCCTGCTAACCTCCAACTCCGTTAAATATCATAAATTCCGTTTTCATGGATGCCTGGATGTTAAACTCAATTGTTACACCTGGTAGTGCAGAACACTGATAATTTTATTAAAGATGAAAGACTTTAGACAGTTTTTCAACTCTCAGTAATGCCATAGTGATCGTTTGATATATGGACCTGCAGCGGAGTTTAGGCCCAGACACAGCTAGTGACGTCAGACTTAACAACCGGATGGTAAGTATATAAAGGTTATGTACACTTTGTAACTATAAAGTGTAATAGCTGTCAGATGTGATTTAAATACATAACGACGGCATGTTGATTATACACACAAGCACTTGCATACACATTTAAGACATGAGACACGCTAATTCCATCTCTTAAAATGTGTCTATAGGTGAGACGCTTTGCCTTGATTGGAGGAACCACACTGCAGGTGCAAGTCCGCCGTGTAATGGCTTATGCCATTACAAACGAGCTGGCCTCTGTACTCAACTGGGCAGGGAAAAAAAACAAGGACCAGACAAAGCAAAAAAGGGCATTTAAAGATACAGCGCTGTGCAGATGCATGTTTGGTAAGTTTTACCTTTTGTTGTAGTTTTATGAGCCTAAAGTGAACAATAAAGAGATCAATTGATCTGCTGGGTGTGTTTCACACTTCCTATGTCCGGTTTTGCTATATTACTTTGTTTTTCTTAATAACAAGACTTTCATGTCTGGTTAATCTGGAGATGGAGTCTTTGGTCTTGTTTAGTCCTCGGATTGTACAGTTTGTACAGCCCGAGGACCCCATGTTTATTTTGTTTTCAAATGCAGCAGTTTGCAGATTTACGCCTGGTAACTTTCATGTTTATCAGCCTAAGAGTTTACATACTTTCTCCCCGCTGAAGACAGTTAACAAGAGCTTATTCATGTGCTCTAATTCACTTTTTTTTTGTGTGTGTGTGTTTATTTTTGTCCTAGATGGCCTGACGCAGGAGTTAGGGGCGAACTCTATGTCCGAGTTTGTCTTTGCACAAGCAGAAATGGCTCCGATACGCCCCAGATTGTATGGGTGGCGCAGGACGCACATCATCCATCCCCATCCCAGAGTAAAAATTACAAACTTATGTGAAACATAGAAATGTAAATAGGAAACTGTTTTTTAATAAAGTATTTAGCAAACGAAACCTGTCTATTGACCTTTTTTTGTTTAGTTTTTTTTCTCTGTTACATCACATGCAATGCTTTCTTATTTTAGGATATTAATATTTCCATGATACATTGTGAGAAAGTGGAAAATCAACACCATAGCTCAACAGTGTTTTAATATCAGAATCTGACAGTGTTTCAATGTCAACAGTATTAGAAAATATAACGTCGAATCAATGTCAGGTTTCAACATTGATTCAATATCAAAACCTGACGTTGTTTCAATATTAAAAAAGGGTGCAAGAGTGATGTTAGCTCAACGTCACACCTCAACGTTGATTCAATGACATATCGCCTGATATTGACAAAACATTGTTTCAATGTTTCCTTGCTATCTGGGCCAGCTGATCAAATCCATAATTCTTTAGGTTTTAGAAAACAAGACTGAGAAACATCTCTGCGGGTTAGAGGTAGAATAGACAAAAACATGAGAAGCCAGGCAGGGAAAGATGAGGGAAAGGACTGCCTCCGTCAAAAGTGCCTTCAAGTGTGACAACTCGAATCTTAAAATCAATATGACACTTTACAGGGAGCCAGTGTAAGTTTGCTAAAACTGGAGTTATGTGTTCATATATTCTAAGACCTGTTAAAAGACGTGCAGCAGCATAACTGCAAGCGATGGAGAGAGGAGTGTTGGAGACCCAAATAGAGGGAACTGCACCTATTAACGTTCGTTTGAAATGGTTATCAACCTTAACAGACTGAGCTAGACTTAATAACAGCAGTGCATATAATTTTAGTAAATTATTCTGGTGAGTATCAGCTGCACTGGGTATGTAAATCGGGCCATCCAGCTGCGGTGCTGATCGTACGCCGTACGGTGTGTACTCTGTTTTAACAAGAAAAATGCACATAAGAAAGTGGTGCTCAAAAGCAGGGTAGTGACAGAATTTATGAACATTATTGATATTTGAAGCATGTGTACCTGCACATGCATACTTATTAACACACGGGTACTGTGGAATATATTTTTTACTCACCTAAAGTGCTCGTGGTTTTGTCCACTCCCCGCAAAAAAATTAGCGGCTGTGCGGTGTCTGTGGCATCGGTGCTCTCATAGCTTGCGATGGAGTAAAAATCAAAAGCACAGCTTTATCAGACAGTTGCAGTTTAATGTTGGCTGACGAGTCTTCAATGCGTCGCACAACTGGATTTCTGGACATGCTTTTTCTGCACTTTTTCAGGGCACATTATTTTGGTGACTTTAACAGGGCAGTGTTTTATGAGGTCTCCATCTGAAAAAAGCTTGCCATGTCTTGCCCAATATTGACTTGGTTGACCTCATAGCTGGCTATTGGAGCCTTTTCCTGGACAATTCGAGCACGAAAAAAAAAAGTACTGTTGCTGACCCTGCTGGATAGCTACCATTTGCTTTAATTTCTGCTCTCACTCAGCACCAGTGTAGGATGCATAGGCCTGATGTTTGGTTTCATAATGACGTAGTACATTATACTCTTTCGTAACTGCCACAGTTTCAGTGCAGATCAAACAGACACACGTCCCCTTGAATTCTTTGAAGAAATATTCACTCTCCCACCGTGTCTGTAATTTTCTGCACTCACTTTCTACCTTTCGCTTCTTTGGTTCTGCCATGTTTAGTAATTTGGGGTAAATTTCTTCTGTGATTGTCCTTTTTGATGGAGCAACTGCCTTGATCAACAGCAGCCGCCCCCTGGTGTTAAAACTAAGAAGTGCAATACACTCAAGCAAAAGTTGAAGTGCGGCCATATTCTATTCTATTTATAAAATTACTTGTGGTGGGCCGGAGTTTGGACACCACTGACTTACAGGAAACTCCACTGGCTGCATGATTATTAGCATTATATAATGTGTGAAATTCATTATTAAAAAAAAAAAAGTAACAAGTCGAATATTTCCAAATGTAGCGGAGTAAAAGTACTGTTTCTTCTTCACAAATGTACTCACGTACAAGTAAAAAGTATGGCGCTTTAAAGGTATTTAAAAAGCACTTTGTTTTTTCTAAAACTTTCTCAAGTAAATGTAACAGAGTAAATGTAACTCGTTACTACCCACCTTTGTCGGTATCACCAGACAAAATATCACACTATTTCAATGTGTCTATATATTCTAACATCCCTGGTTATCCCTAGAATTTTTCTGCTACTTGTTAAATCTGTGCCATTAAGACTTCAGATGGTTCAGACAATGGCAATTTTATTTATATCACACATTTCATTAAATCTAAACTAGATATGCTAAACACAGAAGATGATGACATAAAACCTGTTGAAGTTTACAACACTTTAGGGCAGTGAAAACAGCAAAAAGAACTAAACAAAACCTAACAACACCACCAATGAAAAAACATTTTCATTGGTGGTGTTGTATACATTTTTTAAATGCATACAAAGATGTAACTGATCTCAAGTCAGCAGGGTGAGAGCAAAGTGCTCTAATGGGGTGATATGGTACTATTAAGATAAGACGGGGCCTGATTATTCAAGACCTTGTATGTTAGGAGCAGGAATTTAGATTCGATATTGGATTTAACAGGGAGCCAATGAAAGGAAGCCAATGTTTTTAAGCTGAGCTTAAAAGCTTATTAACTATTTACAGCTTGAAAGCCTGTGATACATAACCAATTAATAGATAAGTCAGACATTTCTTTAATTATACTACTTCTACTACTATTATTAGAAAAACTGGGCGAAACCTGATGTATAACAGATGAGGGATTCCAGCAGAAATTCCAGCAGCTTTCACGTCAAACTTCTCAAACGCAACAGAACTGTCTGGTTCTTCAGATTCATTATGATCCAATGATAGGAACGATTTCAGCCATTGTCATGATCACGCTGATGTTTGCACAGAGCAGATAATGAAGTGAATGTTTTTGCACATTGGTAACAGTGAAACAGTTTATTTACAGCGTGGGATCGTTTGTGTGCGGAGTATGAACTGAGATTCCTGAAGCTCTTGTCACACTGGTCACAGCTGAAGTTCCCTTCAATGTGTGTACGTTCATGTTTGTTACGATTACCTGACAATGAGAAACATTTGTCACAGTGTCTGCACTTGTATGGTTTCTCTCCTGTGTGCACTACCTTATGCTTTTTAAGGTCACCTGCAGTGGTGAAAGATGACCCACACTGGTCACAGACGTGCTTTTTAACCCCACTGTGGAAGAGCTCATGATTTTTTAATTCACTTGATGTTGGAAAGCCTTTCCCACATTCTTTGCAGTAGTTCATTTTGTCTCCAGTGTGTCTGCGTTGATGTACTTTTAGGTTCTCTTGATGCTTGAAAGTTTTTCCACAAAGGTCACAGTGAAACTCTTTCCCACCACCACAGTGACGACAGGGTTGAGAACTGCATCCATCTGTGTCGCTCTGCTTCTAAACAAATACACAAAGACAGTGTAAGTCAGGGAATTCCTTCAACATTTTGATCCTGAACGTCGCCTGAAATAAAGAAAAGCTCTGCCAACGTCCACATTTTACTGTTTACACTATAACACTCATCTTACTGGGCGAAAACGACTCCTCATTTGTAGGTAATCTACTTAATGGGAAGATTGGTGGTTAAACCCCTGGATGCTCTACTCTGCATGCCAAAAGATGCTAACCCCAAGCTGCTGTCCGATGCATCCATTGGAGTGTGAATGGAATGGCTGGAAATGGAAAACTTTTTTCCAACATCAGGAAAGTTTGATGAGATCTGTAGCAGATTTGACCCAATATTCCGCATGAAGTTTTCATGTCTCACATAAAACTTCAAAATAACTGAAAGTGTAAACATATAAATACATACCTCACAGTAACTGCACTTGTAGAGTCTCTTTCTGCTGTGGATCTGTTGGTGTGCTCTCAAGGAACGTGGATCTTTAAAAGCCTTCTCACACAGGTCACATTTGCAAGGTCTCTCCTCAGTGTGGGTAAACATGTGCCGCTGTAAGTCTTTGTATGTCACAAAACGTTTGTCACACTGATCACAGAGCCAAACATCATTGCCAGTGTGAATGCGTTGGTGGATATTTCTGCTGACTAGCCAGCGGAAAGTTTTCCCACAAATGTCGCAGCTGTACGCCTTAGTTTCAGAGTGGGTAACTTGATGATGCCGTAAGTTGCCTCTGACAGCAAAAGCTTTACCACACTGATCACAGCTGTATGCTTTAACTCCACTGTGGGTGAGTTGGTGTGTTTTTAAGTTTGCAGGCTGGGTAAAAGACTTTTCACACAACTCACAGCTGTAAGGTTTAATTCCACTGTGGATGAGTTGGTGTATTTTTAAGTTTCCAGGATCGTTAAAAGACTGTCCACATTCATCACAGCTGTACGCTTTAAGTCCAGAGTGAGTAACTTGATGACGTCGTAAGTTGCTACTGTGAGTAAAATTCTTCCCACACTCCTCACAGCTGTATGTTTTCTCTCCCGTTCTTCTGTGAGGTTTGTCGGCCTCCTGAGAGCGCTGACTTCTCACTCCATGTTGGTCCTGCAGTGACAGAGATACAAACAGAGGCAGTGAGTGAAATACAGTCGTGGACTAAACTGAACCTGCCTCCATTAGTGGGATCAAAGAGTCAACAAACATGTTGTAGGTGTGTTACCACCAGTGATGGGAATAACGGCATTACAAGTAACGGCGTTACTTTTTTCAGTAACGAGTAATCTAATTACTATTCCTATCGTTACAACGCCGTTACCGTTACTAACAAGAAAATGCGGTCCGTTACTATTTTTCAACAAACAGACGGTTGAAGCTGTGTTCAGCTTACAGCAGCTTATATCAGCTGCAGGAAGTAGCTGTAAGTAATCTGGACGCTACAGCTTTAAGCAGCTGTGCTCCCGCAGACGGTAATCACGATCACTTTTTGGCACAACACCTGGAGCTCAGGGGGCAAAACAATCGCATGACTTCTGCTGTTTGACTGAGGAAGAGTAAAGGAGTCGTGGTCAATCACATGACCACTTACAGACAAAGCAACAAGGTGACATATACCAGTTTATAAACTGTGTTGATAGGCCAGTAAAACCAGAGTCATGATAAACAAGATATACGCATGTTTGTTCCTCAATAGTTTCACGTTTACTGTCTAAGGACAGCAGCGAGACCTCTCTGCTTATGAGCAACAAACAAAACAGGGGAAGTTTTAGGAGAGAGAGAGAGAGCAGAAAAAGAGAGAGCGCGAGTTTTGAGATGTGAGAGATTTGTGACGTTTAGCATGTTTGGAGTGTGTAGTTAATGTGTTGTCTTGTGTAGTTAGTGTGTAGTGTTGTGGACAGTTTTGTGTTGTGTGTCAGAACAACGAGGCGACTGCTGTCTCCAGGTAGAAACAGGAGTGATACACCTGCTGCTGTCAGACCTGCAGGTATCAGGCTGTGATGTTTCCTTTATAGTGGACAGAAATATTTGGAGTGGCACAAATAATTTGTGGCATCTTATTGAAGAACAGCTGATTGTTCTGTAAACAGTTTGAAATGGTTATTTTAAAAAAGGGTAAAAGGTAAATGGCTGCAAATAACTTTGTTGTTTGCAAAACTTGTGCACAGAATTTTAAAATTGACAATTTATATTTGCATTTAAAGTTATGAAATATGATCATTAAACATGTTTGTGGTTGTTACAGTAAAAATAACTTTTTCTACTCTGATTTTATGTTTTTTGTCTGATTTTAGATCAATTGTGTTAATATAGTATGTCAAAATGAAAACATGACTGTAAATTCAGACACATGAGGTTGTGCTGAAAAGGATGATACCAAACAAAGCAAAGTAAATCGTTTTTAAAGGTGAAATGTGGAGGGAAAATCAAACGTAAATAAAAATGGCCAATTATACCCTGGAGCCCAGAGGGTTAAGCATTGTTTTTTAAGTAATGCAATTGTTTTTTAATTAACTAATTACTTTTAGAATCTTGTAACTCAGTTACTAAGTCAGTTACTTTTTTGAAGAAGTAAATAGTAACTATAATTAATTACTTTTTCAAAGTAATTTGCCCATCACTGGTTACCACCACCTTCTGGTGATAGTTTCACATTACAATGATGTGCTACAATGAGAATTGCAATGAAAACTAGAAAAATTTGCATTTCCTGCGAAAATGCTGTGTGGATGCTTTAAAGCTGAAGCTGTCTGCTAAAACTAGCTGAAAAAGCTGAAAAGTTGCAGAAATTGTAAAAACTTTGCAGAAGCAAAGGAACTTTGCTAAAATGTAATAACTTAGCAGAACTGCAATATCTTAGAGGAAACATAATACTTGGCAGAAATACAATAGCATAGCATCACTTAGCAGAAATATTGTAACTTAACAGAAACATGATAACTTCTCAAAATTACAAGAATTTAGGAGAAATAGTATAAGATAACAGAAAGAATATATTTAGCCAAAAATACTCAAACATTACGGAAAAACTATGATTTAGAAAAATAGTACAACATAGCAGTTTTTTGGAGTTACAAAATGTAGTGTAACTCAAAAACTAGGTGGACTAGAAACATAGTTCTTATACTGGGTGAATCAGTGGACTTTGGTGTACTTTCACTGCGATTTTCATTGCTCTTTGTACATCCGTCGCTGAGATATGACGAGAGAAGAAACGGCAGACCTCAGATATGATTGGCTGGCTGGGTAGCCGTGCAGGACCTAATATGTAAATTTGAATGTCTCAGTCCTCACAGAGGATTGGCTGCCTGGGGACCTGGCAGAAATATATAGAAATACTATGATTAAGCATAAATGCTACATTTAGCAGAAATACTATATTAAGCACAAATCCTATAAAAAGCAGAAATACTATATTAAGCAATATAAATATCCTATAAAAATCCTATAAAAAGCAAAAATACTGTACTATGATTTGGTAGAAAAACTATAATTAATCAGAAATACTATATTTGGCAGAAATACTATATTTAGCACAAATCTTATAAAATAGCAGAAATAGTATGATTTAGCACAATAGTAATAACTTATACAGAAAAATTGGCAAAGCAAAATGGACAGCTGAAAAAATGCTGAACATGCTAAGGGTCCCTCAAATATACTTGTTAAATGAAAAAAAATCGGCAAAAAAAAAAAAATAACAGCCACACAATCACAATATGGACACATGGAAACACACATGCACAGAGACACACACACACAAGATCCATTTCAGTCAACCAGTCTAAATATATTGAATTTGAATCTTACAATGAGATCATCCCATAAAAAGGCTTTCTCTCTCTCCCTCTCTCTCTGTCACACACACACACACACACACACACACACAGACAGAGGGAGAGAGAAGCAACTTTCTAGGTCAGTCAAGCAGCCTGGGAGCTGCTGAATTTGAATCCACCAATCAGTGAGGCTGTGTACTTTTTCCCGCCAAAACAGGTGCAGCCGTTTTTACACACATGCAGCTGAAAGACAGGATTTTTGTAGTCTATTTCTCATAGTGAGGACTCCCCTCAAACAAATGACCATAATTTCCTAACCATAGGGGCTAGAACGGTCATTCTTACACAGTTTTGTTCAGAAGAGATGGGGGAATCTTAAAGTGTTGACAATTTATCAATAAAATATCAATTAATAAAGATATTTGACTTCTAATGCACCATAACTGAGTAGAGGCGAAGCAAAACCTGTCTTGACTTGCCCTCAAACAACGCTTTCTAACTCTAAATCTATTTGGAGTATCGATATCATTCTTTCCCCGTAAGAGACAGCAGGCTTTGGTGAACAGTCATGGAAATTTTCAGGTCTCTGTGGAAATCCATCAAAAAGATATGACGAGAGAAAAAAGTGGTTCATTTCCAGAGTTTGAAATCCGAAGAAATCTGAGCGAAGGACGAAATTCCTACCCTCAAACAAGTGTAAGTCATCTCAGAACGGTAATAGGTGAGAAAGAAATTCTTGAATTGTGAGTGTCAGGAGTGTCTGAAGATATATTGGCACAAGCCTCATGTCTTAACTTCGCTTCATTAAGAAGATATGATGATTCGAATATGCCTCTCATTACAGAAATCAAGCGGTGATTTTGAAAAAACTCTCCATTGACTTTCTATGGAGAGTTTTCAGACTTTGTGTTGGTCTGAGGAGATTTGCCAAAATTCTATAAATCCCACAACAATGATAGTGACATTTTCTGAAAGCCAGAAAAAATACCTACGTTTTGATGTATAATTTGTGGAAGTTGAGTGAAAATTGAGCAAGTAGCAAGACGTTGTTCGGACATGAAGAGAAGACTGCGAAACTTACAGTGGCACACTGAAAGCCAAGTGCATAGCAACCATAACAACGCATGTATTTTCTGAAAAATCACAATTTTGCAACTCAAAACTTTAAGAGGGATAAAAATAAAACGGTAAAAGATTTGAAAAAGCCGATTTATACCTGAATAGCCCAATAATTTGAGAACATTTTAAAGTTTGAATGGTTGTTCTACGTGAAAATATGAGGAAGTAGTTAAGTTTCAAAAACAAGCAAGTTTTAGCAGAATTGCGGAAGTTTCCCATTCATTTCAATGGGACAAAATAATTGCATAAAAAGCTTAATATTTTAAAAAGTATAATAGTAATAAATACCAAAAGTCATAGCTGGAATTAGCAGAAATAGCAGAATACTTTAAAATTTGAACAGTGAAAATCGGACAAAAATTGTAGTAGTTAAGGTGCAAAAAACGTACGGAAGCAACTTGAAGAATAAAGAATAAAGAGAAACAGGAACTGTGTGGATGCCCTAAAGCATCCACACAATGACATAATTGAAGAAATATTGGTCACAAGTGAAAAACTTTTACTTCATGAAAACCTGAGTTCAACTGATGATATGGTTGTTTAAATGTGTACTGCTAAAATATGATCTTTATATTTTCTTGTAACTTCTGTGGTTTTTGTTTGTGAATGTAGATTCTCTATGTATGGAGGAGCCCAGGATGGAAAAGATAAAGCTGCTGTTAACAACCAGCTGTGCACACAGTTTCAATAACAGTGTAACTGTGATATTTTTCTCACCTTCTGAGTTGAAGTCATTGTTTCCTCTGTAGTGGCTGAGCTGAGTCCAAAAGGCTGTTCCTCTGCTGCTCCACCAGACTCTTCTCCTCCTGTTACTCAGCTGGGACACAAAAAGTATAGATATGTATTTTATCCCTGACAAGAAGAAGCAGAGCAAATAAACATTACTACACTCCTCAATGACAACAATACCTATGAAGCTTCAAGGCGAAACCCCAGAAGCAACTACAAAAAGAAAGTCATCAGCTGCCTACAAGAACTTGAAAAAACCCACTGAGCGCCCTGCATACCACCACCTTTGCCCAGGGGATGCTACACCCTGTATATAGAGATTGAAAATGTGGCGTCATTTCCGGGGTAAAACCGCAAAGGATTCTGGGAACGGGTGGCAAGCGGTACTAGCGCACGCAGGCTTTCACATGAAAACTGTGTGACTGTTTTCATGTTCAGCTTCACTGTTTATGTTATGCTAACATAGCTGTGTCGCTAGCGATCATGTCGCACATCATTATAAACCAGCTAGCCCACCTTCAGTAACCCTACAAACGTCACTGGGTGACTCCACTCTGTATGCTCGTATGGGTCTGACCCTTTCACTCCTTTGATTTTTTCCTCGTACTTTTTTTTTTTGCCTTTTCGTCAACTCTGTCTTTGTACGGACCTGCCGTGTTCTCCGTCGTTTTGTACATCACTGTTTTTGGGGCAAATAAAATGCAAGTAGGGATTAAAACCGCAGAATTAATGATTACCAGTGCTGGAAATACTAGCGCTTGATGCAGTGTTTTGATTTTGTTGCCATTTGTACCCACAAAGCAATGCACGAAAGTCACGTGGTCTGTCAATCTCTATATGAACTTCCATAGATACACAAAGAAGGAGTCCCTATGAGTCTCCAAAAGTTGATTCTGTTCATCTGGACGTAGCATTTTGTGGGAGAAACTTTTCATCACTCATCCAAGTTACTTCTGTAGTCTCAGGTGACTGCAGTCTATTTACACCTACAGGCCAGTGGACACTCTTTCAATGATGATGATATAACATCTTGGACAGGGAGGAACGCTGGTTTGAGCGTGGAGTCAACGAGGCCATTTACGTGAAAAGGGAAAGACCATCTCTGAATCGAGGAGGGAGCCTAAGGGTACATCTGTCACCATCTTACAACGCTCTGATTGCAGCCATTCCCCAACTCTCTGTGAATGGTACTCATGGACATTGATCAATGGTCATGAGAATTTCCATAATTAAGATTAAGGAACTGACCTCCCAGCCCATTGTTCCTTCAGTGGGCTGGTTTCAGTCATTATGCAAATGTACTAAGGTAAGGTTGGGAACCTGCAGTCAGCTGAGACTGAAGACGTCACCTAGATGATGATGAAACGTTTCTCCCACATCCAGATGAACAGAATCAACTTTTGAAAATTTACTTTCCTGGATGATTGAGAATACATCAAGACGAGTCCCTATGAGGTGCCGTAAGGGACATTATTATGTTCTCACAGACTCCACTGAAATGCTCTCAGACACACTGAAAACCAAGGAATTTCAGCTGAACATGAAGTTGTTTCCTGACAAGGAAACTGAAAGAAAAAGTGGTACATTTCAAGCCACTACACAGATATCTACTCAGAAACCTGCTAGTAGCCTAAGTGAAGCAGCCACATTACTTAACAATAATATTATCTTCATCAGAGACCATCAGAACGTACAATCCAGTTGCACTTTCCTTACGCATATTACACAAGTGTCTTCGGAATACTAGTATTTTTATTATTAAAAGTATTATTACTATTACTATTTTATTTCTTAATCCACTACGAGTTTTGAAAAATTAGCTATATAAATATATTATGGTATGGTAAAGTAGCTGAATCAGACTCCATCATAAACCACAAGTGAACAAAACTTCTGTTCTCGTCAAATAAAATAAATCCAACATTCGATCCACAAAATGATTAACAACATTCTTCTTTTGCCACAGCAGCAGGACAATAAAGTTTATTGTGACCCTGATACTGCAGCAGATCGCTCTGATTTCCTGTTATCACTTCAAATAGAAATGAGGCTGTAGAGGTTTGGTGCAGGCAGAAAAACAGCTGCAGGGACAATGAAAAGACTTTTCTGCTCCAACTTCTCCCAGCATGCTGAGCTAATGATTAGTTGGTGTTTTTCTCCAAACACTCTCTCACTCTTCTCTCAACGTGTTCACAATAAACTGTGAACAGACACCGAGGAGAGCAGCAGAAGACCTCATTCAGGAGCTAAACTCAACATGAACTGAACTCACAGTAAAGTTAGCTCGGTGCTTACCTTTAGATGAGCCCACAAACCGAGAGAAACTCCGCGATGAAGCTGGAACTCTTTCCAAACACCGGAAACAGATCAGGGAGCAGAGACCCACGTGGTTCACGCTGATCGCAGCTATGATCCAGGAGACAAGGGTGGGCAGATCGATGCAGATATCGATCCAAACGTTGGTAGTTGTATATGATCGATACTTTAGTTTGTTTCTCTCCTCTAACTTCACTACTTAACCCCCGTTTCATGAAAAAGCAGCTCTCTCTGCTCGACTCCTCTCCTGCACACACACTTTGCTCCGCCCTCTTTCCCTGCTCTGCTGTGGTTTGTTGCTTTACGATCACGTGACCGAGAACACTTGGCGTGCACGAGAAGATGCTAACCTCCTGTTTTAAGACCGGATGTAGGGTTGTACATTTCCGGTAGCTTTATTTTTTAGTTTTTATTTTATTTTTTTTACTTTATTTACAAACAACAGTATACCATACAAGGCACCATCATTAATCCGAATATGTAACATCCTCGGTTGAGCATTATAGCAAGAAAAAAACAAACAAACAATAAACACAAAGCTAAAAGAGTTAGTACAAAAAGAAAGAACAGTCATTGAAGGATTTGAACCAAAGGCAAAAATTTACATGAGCAAAAAAGGGCAGTCATGATTATTAAATAGGGAGGTTTCTTTTTTTTCTTTTTTTTAACATAGATTAAATTTGTTAAATAAAACAACAAGTTTATGAGCTTTCTTATTATTCACAAGTTTCAGTGATTTAGCCCAGAGTTTAAAGTCATTCAGCCATCTGTTTATACATGGTTAGCACAAAAAGGGGCGATCGTGGCTCAAGAGTTGGGAGTTCATTTTGTAATCGGAAGGTTGCCAGTTCGAGCCCCGGCTTGGACAGTCTCGCTCGTTGTGTCCTTGGGCAAGACACTTCACCCGTTGCCTAATGGTGGTGGTCAGAAGGCCCGGTGGCGCCAGTGTCCGGCAGCCTCGCCTCTGTCAGTGCGCCCCAGGGTGGCTGTGGCTACAATGTAGCTGCCATCACCAGTGTGTGAATGGGTGGATGATTGTGTATAGTGTAAAGCGCTTTGGGGTCCTTAGGGACTAGTACAGCGCTATACAAATATAGGCCATTTACCATGGTTTAGCTTTAAAGTATCTGCATGTGTGAATAAAAAATTTTCCCATTAACAAAAACGTCCTAATCAACAAGTCTTCAAAATTTTATTACTGTCACCGTCAAATGTGGTAACTGAATCCTCCTGGACTGTATCCAGCTCCACATGTCAGTCCAGAAGGAGTGCATTGATTCACAGTAGAAAAACAAGTGATCCAGACTTTTAATATCATTTTCACAAAATGTGCAGGTGTTTACATCTAAGTTAAATTTCCGTCTTAAGAATTCATTGGTTGGATAAACCTCATTAATGATTTTAAAGTGAACCTCTTTTACTTTAGGGGAAAGAGGAAGTGAAATATACTTTTTTCTTATCGCCTTAACCGCCATGGTCTCAAATTCTTTAAGGATATAATTTCTTTTAACCAGATTAGGGCAAATTTCATTTATCAAAATATTCCTGATCACCTTGTTTGTAAACCTGCTGTCACCAAATTCAACTCCAGCTATACAGAGCTGCCTCAGTCCAGGAGAAATTTTAGAGTGCACAATATCTTCTTTTATCATTGATCTCAAAGGGACTGGGATGGCTTTCATTAGGGATTTATATCTCTTAGCAGTACATCTTACATCAAATTTCTCACAAAACGTCTCATGTTTTAATAAGACCCCATTATCATCCATAAAATGAGCTACAGCCCAAATCCCTTTAGATCTCCATTCATCCATGTACACAGATTTCCTACACAAACGGATATACCTGTTGTTCCATATAGGGGTACTGTGAGGGGTAAAGTTATGTTTATAGATTAATTTCCAGTAGAGAAGGACCTGCTGATGGAAAGCTGAGAGTTTAACAGGTAACGAACTGCAATCAAAGTCACAACGTAACAAAAAGTCTATTCCACCCATTTTGCCAAAAATCACACTGGGAATAATGTTCCAAAAGGAATTTTTGTTCCTAATGAAAGATCTTAACCATTTCAATTTTAGTACACCATTCATAACATCAAAGTCAATGGCATTAGCCCCACCCTCTTCATAATTCTTAATCATATCATTTTTCTTTATATAATGACATTTGTTCCTCCATATGAACCTAAAATTAAGATTATTTATAGATTTAATTAGTTTTGGAGATATGGGCAGAGAAAAGGCTGGATAGATGAGTCTGGACAGACTGTCCATTTTGGTTAGCAAGATTCTCCCAAACAAAGTTATGTCCCTCTGCAGCCACCTGTTTAAAACTTACACTTTTCTATATTGGCACAGATATTCTTATTTTCTGTTGATGTCTTATCCTTGCAAATTACAAAGCACAGATACTTCACCTCTTTTTTGATCTGTATATTACTTATTGCCTGCAGGGGACACTCATGCAGAGCTAGTATCTCACATTTATTAATATTTAGCTGTAGGCCAGAAGCTTTGGAGAAGTGGTTGATCACCTGTAAGGCTAAAGGAATCTGGTCCTCATTTTTTAAAAACAGGGTGGTATCATCTGCCAGCTGACTGATTATTATCTGTTCACCCATCACAGTTAACCCCTCAATGTGACTGTTTTTAATCAAAATAGACAACAGCTCAGCAACCATGATGAACAGAAGTGGTGAGCTGCTACATCCCTGCCTTATCCCTCTATTAACCTCAAACCTTGAACATGTACCATGTTCTAGCAAAACAGAGCTGTTAATGTCATTATATAGCATCTCTATAACATTGATAAATTCCTCTCCAAAACCAAAAGACTGCAGAGTTTTTAATATGAACGTATGTTCAACGGAGTCAAATGCTTTGTAAAAATTCAAGAACAGGATGTATTCTCTCTCTTGGAGATCCCAAACCAGCCTGATGTTGTTATGAATTAGTCTTCCTTTCAAAAAACCTGATTGTGTTTCACTGATAATGTTTGAGATGCCTTTCTTCAGCCTCCCAGCCCTTTGCCAGACAGGAGAAGCCAAACACCAGGTAACTCAAACAAAGAAAATGTATTAATATAACAGAACTTTGACCTTGCAGTGTTAACATGGGTTAATATTTATATGCACACCACATAAACATTTGAAGGTGTGATGGAAAAATAAATACATTTAATAAAGAAACAATATTGAACAATAAGTAGAATATATTAATGACTGCAATGTAAACTAAAGTGAATCAACTGGTGGTGAGGTGTGGAGCTTACCATGTGTGACTTGCCATCACACATGTAAATTGTCAATAAAAAAAATCAATAACACTGCTTTTGAATATCGATTCAGAATCATAAAACAAAATATTGTGATTTTCGATCAATATTTTTCTTACATCCCTAGTTATGAGGAATGATTCTGTAACTTGTTAAATCTCTGTCATGAAGAATTAAGACGCTTCTGACAATGGCAATTTTATTTATATCACACATTTTATTACATGTTAACTAAATATTCTTAACACAGAAGATAAAGACATAAAAACCTGTTTAGGTTTACAACAGCTTAAGGCAGTGAAAACAGCAAACAGAACTACACTAAACATATAACTAACAACACCACCAATGAATAAAAAGGTCTGGAGTCTGTTTTTAATGTATACAAAGATGTAACTGATCTCAAGTCAGCAGGTGACAGGACCACAGTAACAGAAAGCATCTTTGGACTGTACCAGAATTAAAATAGAGGACTGAAGGCTCTGCCTCCCATTCTACTTTTAAATACTACAACAAGTAGGCCTGCAGAGCGAGAGCGAAGTGCTCCAATAGGGTGATATGGTACTACAAGGTCATTAAGATAAGATGGGGCCTGATTATTTAAGACCTTGTATGTGAGGAGCAGGATTTTGAATTCTGGATTTAACAGGAAGCCAAAACAGGAGAAATCTGCTCTCTCTTTCTAGTCCCTGTCAGGACTCTTGCTGCAGCATTTTGGATTAGCTGAAGGCTTTTCAGTGAGTTTTTAGTTTTCAAGCTGAGTCCTGGGATGACTTTTTAAGTAATGGTTTAACTATTTACAGCTTGAATGCCTGTGATACATAGACAATTAAGAGATCAGTGAGACATTTCTTTGATTATAGTACTATTAATACTACTACTACTAAATACTACTGTTTCCAAGTGGAGGAAAAATGATCATGTAATAAGGATAACATTTTTAGAATTAAAATTCAAATAAACATTAAAGGAAAAATTAAGAGAAACCTGATGTATAACAGATGAGGGATTTCAGCAGAAATTACAGCAGCTTTCACATCAAACTTCTCAAATGCAACAGAACTGTCTGTCTCTTCAGATTAATTATTTATTTATTTTTATTTTTTTTGCCTGTCCCATTTGGTTCTTTAGCCGTCAGAATTGTTGTCTGAAGACCAACAAGGATACCCAATGGATTTACTTTGCCAAATGGATCATCACGGCCTTGCCGTGTTGGTCCATTTGATCAACCTTTGTTGTTATTATTTATTTTATTTTCAGTTGTTACAGACGGGACAGACATGGCTGAGGGATAGGGAAGGGAGAAAGAAAGATGAAAGAAAAGAAAAACAGAAGGGAAGAGGGACAGTGAGAAAGGGCACTTAAAAAGAGAAAGAAGAGAAAAAAAATCTCCTGGATCACCTGAAGGCATCAGTTACCGGCAGGGAGTGTGGTGAGGGGAGATAGGCCTTTGGAGGGCCTGGGAGTTCCCAGAGAGGTGGAGTGTAAGACCCAGCCTGACATATAAACACAGGCACACACAGACACAAACATGCATTCCCACCCTCATGCACACATATACAAATACTCAGCACTCACCCAACATAGGGATAGACATACATGGACACTGTACACACAATCACACTCCCCAAACAAACTCTATACCCCAGGTCCAGGTACCCTCGCCCCTGGAGGGGGAAACGGCACCTAGACCCAGGAGATGTTACCCTTTTCCCCCGGGGTGGAGGCAAGCAGACCGCCCCAGGCTCCGCAGCAGCAGGGAGGCCAACACCTCCTCCCAGCCCCCCCGCCCCGATGGCCAGCAGAGAACAGGGGTGTGTTAAGACCCCAAACCTCCCTCCTCTCGCTCATGTGTAGTGTTGCTGCGTGTTGTTCTAAGGTGTATTTAAAACACAGGAGAGCATGGTGCTGCTGCCAGAGAGCAGCAGGTGTTAGCACGATGAGGGAGGCAACCGGAGATGGGGAGGAAAAGAAGGGAGGAGCAAGATGCCCCTCCCTGGGACTAGCTCACCCGCTGACCCCAATAGGCACCCCCGTCCTTCGGCACCCACCAAGGCAAGGGAGCCCAGGCCCATCCAGATCGGGGCCTACGGCAGCAGGACCACCCAGCCCCAAAGGACCTGGGGCAGCCCGCCCGACCCCACCGCAGAGGAAACTGTACCCACCCTAACATTCAATCATCTCCCAGACTGCAGAAGACAGTAGACACCCAGGTTAAGTTTATTCTCCACCTCTCCTATGACTCTCCCCTGCAGAGTGGACTCCTGCAAGGATGGAAAAAGCTCCCTGTCAGTTGAAGGGTTCATTATGATCCAATGATAGGAATGATTTCAGCCATTGTCATGATCACGCTGATGTTTTCACAGAGCAGATAATGAAGTGAATGTTTTTGCACATTGGTAACAGTGAAACAGTAGATTTGGGGGGAAAAGCAAAAAAGCAGTTAAAATGATGCGTCCGGGTTCCATCGCTCTCGATACAGTCCTTTTGACTTTTGAGCTGATTTTAAGCATGGTTCTGGCAGTCGTCCTTCCAACACAGTGTGTTTGTTTAGATTCGTGGCCTTCTCAAATGGCGCCGCGCTCCCACAATGCATTGCGGCATTACGTCATCTCCAAAGCCCTATAAGAATGTGTTCTTTGACTGATTAAATAATGGTTACACTGACTCACTGCTCCACCTTCTGGTACAAACTGGTATTACACGGAAGTACAGCCCAACACCAGTTTAGCTTGAGTTTCTTTTTTCTGGACACAAAGTCACAGCAGTTGTTGTTGCTTCAGAAAACAAGTTATATTTGGGGGAAAAGCAAGAAGTTAAAATGAAATGTAAAAAAAAATGTTTCTATGCACATCTGCAGTTTTGAAACATATCAGTTTGGTAATATAAAATAAAATGTATTCCTATAACTTCTATATCCTAAGAGAACAAAGATTAAAATGTAACAGGGATAACATTTTAGAATATTAAAATCCCTCAAAGGAAAAAAAAAACTTGATGTGCATATCTATACTTGCAGCTTCCTATATGTAACATCCAGGTTTATTCACTGCAGGTCCAGAAAAAAGAGCTACCTCATCAGATCCAAGTGTGACATCAGCTGCACTCTTCACAGGAGACTCCAGCTGAACTCTGTGGAGCCTGATCTCAAGGTTTTTAAGTCTGACCCTGAAACCAGAAGAGGATCTTTCTGTCTCTTCAGATTCATTGTGATCCAGTGATCACTGTCCTGCATGATCACGCCGATGGTTGTGCAGAGCAGATAATGAAGTGAATGTTTTTGCACATTGGTAACAGTGAAACAGTTTATTAACAGCGTGGGATCGTTTGTGTTTGGAGTATGAACTGAAATTCTTGAAGCTCTTGTCACACTGGTCACAGCTGAAGTTCCCTTCAATGTGTGTAAGTTCATGATTGTTACGACTCCCTGAGTACGAGAAGCTTTTGTCACAGTGTCTGCACTTGTATGGTTTCTCTCCTGTGTGGACTCGTTTATGCACTTTAAGATGATCTGCAGTAGTGAAGGATGACCCACACTGGTCACAGACGTGCTTTTTAACTCCACTGTGATAGATTTCATGTTCTTTTAATGCACTTGGCGTGGGGAAGCCTCTCCCACATTCTTTGCAGTAGTTCATTTTTTCTCCAGTGTGTCTACGTTGATGTAGCTTTAGGTTCTTTTCATTATTGAAAGTTTTTCCACAAAGGTCACAACGCAACGCTTTCCCACCACCACAGTGGCGACACGGTTGAGAAGTGGATCCATCTGTGTCGCTCTGCTTCTAAACAAAGACACAAAGACAGTGCAAGTCAGGGAATTCCTTCAACATTTTTATCCAAAGCATCATCCAAAGGAGATGTTGCAACACTTTGAAAACCTGAGACTCTGTGGAGAAAAAAAGAAAGAAATCTGCTTCTACTTTTGACTACTTCTCTTTCTATACCTCCATGTGGTGTTGTCTGAGTGGTGATACCTATTGCTCAGGACAAAACGGTAGCAGCTTCCTGCACCCTAATGGTGTCATAAATAAAACTCACTGTGATGATGTTGAAGAGGGCAAAGCGACCAATGAGGAGGGTATACTGGTGGCATCTGCCATCTGTTGTCTTTAGCATAGCAGGTAGCAGACTGAAGTTAGATGTTAATGAGTAATTACTGCAGGTTGAACATTAAGGTTCACAAAACATCACACATGGAGGACTGGGCGAGTTGCTGACTTTAGCAGCAGGAAAACCAGCTGAACCGAGCAGAGAGTCCAGAGTGTGGAAAACTAAGCTGAGCAATGAAATAAGAGCTGAAACTCATGCAGCGCTGCCTTTACATGCAGGAGAATTGCCAACATACTAACACAACTGAATGAGCAGGGTTGTTCCGAACAGTCAGCTGAAAATAAAGATAAAAATATAAATACAAACCTCACAGTAACTGCACTTGTAGAGTTTCTTTCTGCTGTGGATCTGTTCGTGTCTCCTCAGGGAACGTGGCTCTTTAAAAGCCTTCTCACACAGGTCACATTTATAAGGTCTCTCCTCAGTGTGGGTAAACATGTGGTGCTGTAATTCATAGTATGTCACAAACGGTTTCAAACACTGATCGCAGCAGTAAACATCTTGTCTAGTGTGGATGCGTTGGTGAGTATTTCGGTATGCTAGATGAGTGAAAGTTTTCCCACAAATGTCGCAGCTGTACTTAGTTTCAGAGTGGGTAACTTGATGACGCCGTAAGTTGCCTCTGACAGTAAAAGCTTTGCCACACTGATCACAGCTGTACGCTTTAACTCCACTGTGGATGACTTGGTGTTTTTTTAAGTTTGCAGGCTGTCTAAAAGACTTTCCACACAAGTCACAGATGAATGGTTTCTCCCCAGTGTGGATGAACTGATGATGTTTTAGGTCAGACTTCTGAGGAAAATACTTCCCACACTCTTCACAGCTGTAGATTTTCTCTCCCTTTCTTCTGTGACGTTTGTCGGCCTCCTGAGAGCGCTGACGTCTCGCTCCATGTTGGTCCTGCAGTGACAGAGATACAAACAGAGGCCGTGAGTGAAACGCAGTCGTGGAACAAACTGAAACTGCCTCTGTAATCAAAATGACAATTAGGAAATTGTTTTGCTCATTGGGAAAAAATATACCATCTGAAAAAATTATAAATGCAGCTGATTATATTTTATTTCAGTGTCCTGATAAAATATGATCTTTGTATTTTCTTGTAACTTCTGTGGTTTTTATTTGTGAATGAAGCTTCTGCATGTATGGAGGAGCCCAGGATGGAAAAGATAAAGCTGCTGTTAACAACCAGCGGTGCACAGTTTCAATAACAGTGTAACTGTGATCATTTTTCTCACCTTCTGTGTTGAAGTCATTGTTTCCTTTGTACTGGCTGAGCTGAGTCCAAATGGCTGAAAATGTTCCTCCGTCAGATTCTCCTTCTGCTGATCAGCTGGGACACAAAAGAATATTTTTATGTATTTGATCTCTGACAAAAAGAAGCAGAGCAAACACAAACCAGAGAAAAGCAAGAGAAGATTCATTTGTTCCAGCAGCTGCAGGATGGTTTCTACAGGCTGAAGAACAACAGTCACTGCAGGAATCGACATCTGCACATTGATTTTCTGTTAGAGGAACAAAGTGAATGCACACACACACAGACAGACTCTCTCCAAACCCTCAGAACAAAAGCTGTCCAGCTTTGTGTGTCTGTCAAAATGCTTTTTACAAATCCTGCTGGAATCAGTGTTACAGCTGCAGTCAAAGCAAGATGGAAATAATGAAGAAGGAAAGTTCAAATCTACTCAGACTAAATGTCAGACTTGATCCCTGCAAACAGGCACAAACTAAAACTCTCTTTTGTGAAGACCAGTGTTGGTCAAATTACTTGAAAAAGTAATCAGTAACTAATTAATGATTACTTCCCACCAAAAGTAATCCAGTTACTTTACTGATTACTTATTTTTTAAAAGTAATTAGTTACTTAGTTACTTTTTAAAAACATGATTTACACCCTGAATAGGTAATAAAGCGACAGCGAGTCCATCATATAAAATGTAATCAAGTGGAAAAGTCTCTTTTTAAAATTTGTTTTATTAGTTTTAATCTTTTAACTTTATGCATCAAGCAACATTTAATTATATGCAACATTCTCTGACTGGAAGAAATTTGTTTAACATTTAAAATAACTTTACTCGCTACTTGAAAAAAGTTATCGGATTACAATAACGCATTACTTGTAACTGCCCATCTCTGGTGAAGACACTGAAGCAGTGGACTGATGCAGCTGTCTGTAAAGGCTGCTGATGTTCGACCTCGCCCTACTTACACTCCCTCATTCCTGCATGCTGCCTTCCACAATGTCTGTACAAACAACTCTCACCCATGTCAACCTATAACTTCTCTTATTTCATTTTATCGCTCACTTCCTCTCATGTGTTCATCCACAGCAGCTGGACAATAAAGTTATTGTGACCCTGATACTGCAGCAGATCGCTCTGATTTCCTGTTATCACTTCAAATAGAAATGAGACTGTAGAGGTTTGGTGCATGCAGAAAAACAGCTGCAGGGACAATGAAAAGACTTTTCTGCTCCAACTTCTCCCAGCATGCTGAGCTAATGATTAGTTGGTGATTTTCTCCAATCGGTCCCGCATCATGCAAATTCCTGTGAGTGGGCGTTAAGGCGTCTGGGAAGGGATCTCAAAACTGGATTATAGATGGCAGAGAGTTGGTGTCGTAAACCACCGCCTCTGTTCAAAGATGGTCGCTCACAGTGGACATAGATGCTTCTTTCACTCCTCTTTCAAACCAGGTTTCACAACGAGCTCACCCGAAACTCTGGCTGATTGGGACCCACACCCAGTTTCACACCTTGGCTCAGGCGATTAGAGGATCATCAGGGGGTCCTTTTGTCCCTCTGTGGGGGGATACTCCCACTAGGTTTAAATCTGGGACTCTCCACCATTTGACCTTAGAACTGAAGAAGCTTCTCGGATGAAGGTGAAACGTCTTCAAGCAACTTAAAGAAGTCCAGACGCTTTTCTTTGTAAGCTCCTTTGACTGCCGTACGTAACGTGTCTCGCGGTTAGTATCATGGTTGCTAGGCAACCTGAAAAGCGCAAGGCTAGACCGTCCCATGGCTACCAACGTCCGCTTAGCATTGCGGCTAATTGTTGAGCTCTCCAGCTTATCCCCGATTAGCACCTTAAAATTTATTACTTACTTTTAAGTTAATTACTTTATTATATACATCACATCATAAAAGACACGTGATAACACATGGAACAGTCAACTGTCGTAAAGCAGCCGCAAATCACTAGCAATAAAAAAAAAACTTAAAATAATTGTTTTACATTTTATAACCGATCACCCAAAACAGATATATACATATATACTGAATATCACACAATATCAGATAACCAAATTAACACTGGGTTACATCTGCACAACAAAAGCAGGAGAACAATGGAGGCCTGTGAAAATCTCAGCAGGGTGCTAGTAGATGTTAGGTTCAGGGAATTTACTCAAATTTGTGCAGGGTTAGTAAATCTGGTAGTAGGGACTTGCACCAGCAAAAAAGGGTCAGTAATTCAAGTGTTAATTTTTTTTTTTTTAAAGAACAAATTCTCTCCATCAGCGAACACTCAGGGAAATTTTTACCCAGAATTTACTGACTGCAGCTTGAATGTTGACTCAAAATTACCTTAAATCATCCAGGAAAGATGCATTTGACAAATTAAAGACTAAAATTCTAATTATAGACCAAAAAAAGATCAAGGCTTACCGCCCTACCTACACACTGTCTGTAACACGTGGAAATGCGTGTCTGTAGATGTGAAATAAACGTGACTGACTGAATAGATGTTGAACAGCCGTGTTCTAGCAGCTGCAATTTAAACACAGTAAAAGAGACTCGGCAGCACGGACACACACACACACACACACACACACACACACACACACATACACCTTCCTGTTATCACTTAAATGGAAATGAGGCTGTAGAGGTTTGGTGCATGCAGAAAAACAGCTGCAGGGACAATGAAAAGACTTTTGTGCTCCAACTTCTCCCAGCATGCTGAGCTAATGATTAGTTGGTGTTTTTCTCCAAACACTCTCTCACTCTTCTCTCAACGTGTTCACAATAAACTGTGAACAGACACCGAGGAGAGCAGCAGAAGACCTCATTCAGGAGCTAAACTCAACATGAACTGAACTCACAGTAAAGTTAGCTCGGTGCTTACCTTTAGATGAGCCCACAAACCGAGAGAAACTCCGTGATGAAGCCGGAACTCTTTCCAAACACAGGAAACAGATCAGAGAGCAGAGACCCACGTGGTTCACGCTGATCTCAGCTACGATCCAGGAGACAAGGGTGGGCAGATCGATGCAGATATCGATCAGGACGTTGGTAGTGGTATATGATCGATACTTTAGTTTGTTTCTCTCCTCTAAGTTCACTACTTTACTCCCGTTTCGTGAAAAAGCAGCTCTCTCTGCTCGACTCCTCTCCTGCGCACACACTTTGCTCCGCCCCCTACTTCCTGATCTGCTTTGATTCGGTCCGGTGCGATCACGTGACTCAGCTGCCCTGAAGAAAATACATTTTGGCTGCAGACAGTGAGAAAGAGGAGCATCATGTGGAGATATTTCACAGCTGTAAATAAAAACAGCCATGTGTGTGTGAAGAAAAGTTTCTACTGTGTCAACACCACCAGTTTATAAAGACACAAAGAAGAGCAGCAAAAGAAACTCAGTGAGGAGGGAGATCCCTCAGACAGACCCCTGCACAGAGGTCAGAGGTCACTGACAGAGTCCTTTCGGAAAGGCACAGAACATCCAGGTCGCTCATTTAGTGCTGAGAGTAAAGTTTCATTTCAAAGTGTTCGTCGTCATCATTGTTGTTACTTGAGCAGATTGATTACTTATAAACTAAATGCAGACATTAAAAATAACACATTCATCCCACTGAAGTGTTGCATTAATTATTTTATTGGAGGCATGAATTCTCAGCAGGGTTGGGATCATACCATCATGTGACTGAAGGAAGCAGGGCAGATGTTCTGAAGACAGCACGTGTAATGTTACAGGCCAGAACACAGAGAGACGGGGAAAAGTGAAGAAACAAGCGAAAACAAAATGTGCATCTGACTGCATTTCAGTGACACTGGAGACGTCAAAGCTGAGTGAAAAATTTATCAAAGTAGGAGTTGGATAAAGCGATACCCTCTTTTACTTTCAGCCATTTTCCACTGTGGAGGACAAAAGGTTTCAAAGTTGTCCAGGCCTTAAAGCTCATGTGTGTTCTCCACAGTAGCAGAAAATGTGGAGCCAAGAAGGCAACAAAGACGGTAACAAAGAAGGTAACAACGAAGGCGATATGGCTTTTTGAAAATAAAAGAATAAAATTGCTTCCTTGAAAAAGACTAAATTTACAGTTCAGTGTTGAATATTACATCAAATAAACTGTTTTGAATATCAGAGAGTCATGTGAATGTGAAGGCTGTGACGGAGGTGTGGTGCAGTGAGCTCAAGGGGGCGGTGCCGTGAGGGCAGGTGAGGACAGAGCTGGTGGCATTTGAACTAATGACAACCTCTTTCCCCTTTAGTGAAGCGAGAGACCAGAGAGAAGAGAAGAGCAAAAGCTGAGACGTACAGGTCAAGTGAATACGCTTTATGTGTATGCACATATTGTATCTTACAGGCTTTCGTAATGGAGCTGCAGAGTCTGAAGGAGAGCCCCGTGCAGAAGTGACAGACGAAGAGCTGCGTTAAGATCCCTGCATTTAAAAAAGGCTTCTGTCAACTTGATGCCAGGGACGTTGAAGAAACGAGAGCTATTGCCCACCTGAGAATTCAAGTCGAGCAAGTAATCAGTAGTTTACCGTTTACCGATTACTTGCTCAAAATGCTACATACCACAATGCCAATCAGATTACTTCTTCCATGTGAGGGTGAACATGTAACGATGCTGGATAAGTTTGGTAAATATGTGCCCGAGTGTGGCTGGGAAACCAGGGCGAAATGAAACTTGCTCTTGTTAAATATTCTTAACCTGCTGTGTTGTATGCAGTGGTGGTCCTAGCCTGTTTGGTGCCCTGGGCGAACACTCCCTTTGTCTAAGGTTTATTTCTGGGATTTCGCACAACCCAGGTGTAACAGTTGCTATTGTAATGCAGTGTATCACCACATGGTGGCGCCTCCTGTCTCATGACTGGTGTGAACCGCCCATGTCGCCCATGTCGCCCGTATCAAAAACCGCTACTGGTTGTATGTACAGTTCATTGTAACCGATGTAACTTTCTATAAAGTGGTTTCAATAAAACAGAAAAGACAAATAAAAAGACAAAATAAACTACTGCATAACTAAATGAGCAAATACAATAATGTAATTTAAAGGAATTTAATAATGTAGATTTCTGTAGGGCTTTCTGTGGCCTAAAGACATTCATTTTTCCATTATTTTTGCAGCAAAATGAAAATTTCCCTGGCCAAAGAATTTAACAGGGTTATAATCGGGTGTATAAGAAAGTGGGGAGGGTTTTCATGGCTTACAATTTATAAAAAATAATAATAACAAAATAAAGATCTGGTTTCTACTATGCAGATTTTCACCAATCACAGGGTCCCAGAATTTAACCTCTGAGATATTCTAAGGAATACCGTGTGAAAATTGCTTCCATACGTAGTGCTTTGACACATATTAATGTCAGCAGGCTAACGTCTTGATGCATTCTCAATCATCCAGGAAAGTAAATCTCCAAAAGTTGATTCTGTTCATCTGGACGTAGCGTTTTCAGAAACGTTTCGTCACTCATCCAAGTGACTTCTTCAGTCTCAGCTGACTGCAGGTTTTCCCAATCTTATAATGACTATAATGACTATGCATAATGATTGGTTTCAGTCATTATGCAAATGTACTGTTTATAAGATTTGGGGAAACCTGCAGTCAGCTGAGACTGAAGAAGTTACCTGGATGAGTGACGAAACGTTTCTGAAAACGCTACGTCCAGATGAGCAGAATCAACTTTTGGAGGTCAGCAGGCTAACGCACTTTGAATGGTGATACATTTTTCCGTGAGTGTATTTCTGGTGGTTCCAATGCCATAATAGTTCACACATCAGAAGATCACTGTTTCCACTGAGGAAAGAGACAAATGCCTTTGGATGTGCTTCAGGGAGAGCATCCGGCATTAAAAATAAAAGCTACCCAAAGAAATCTGTGGAACAAGGGAACAGCCAAAAGCAGCTACTGTAGTTTAAGCATGTTAGTGTGGCAATATTAGTTAGTACAGCTGAGACTCTCATCCCACCAGGATTTTCTGCTTTCCAGACTTCTCATTTAACGATTATTAAATCAACCTAAAAAGTTATTTCAAAGCCTTATTTGGACATCCAGATTAAATTAAAGCAGTCAAGATCTGATGAAATGGATATCCCAATGAAAGAAGGCGGTCCCTGAGATGTGTCTAATATCCAACTTGAAGTTTGTGTCAAAAATTGTACTTTATAGTAGAACTGGAGTCCAGGGAAATACCATTCAGAGTAATAATCTGTGGTGTTTCCTACAAAATCAGATCTTGTTTGTGTTTCTCATCACATGGACCGACAAAAGGGCAACTGCCAATAGCTACAATCCAGGAGAAAATGAGTGAAGGTGGACAGTGCTGATTACAGCAGGCTTGTCACGACAGCACAAATACAAAAAAATACCAAGACCCAGGAAAATAAAATTTTTGAAATACCACAAATGAAAAAAAAAAACTTGCAACTTGGACAGCCACTGGTACAGCCTTCCCAGGAACAACATCACAGATCTCTGAACAGCCAAGATACTGCACAGGACCCTCAAAGAACAGACCACACGCAGGGGCGGGGTAATTATGTATGTATGTACGTGTGTGTCCATATATATGTGTGTGTGTGTGTATATTGTGTGAAGTTTGTACATGTCGGTGCTTTGTACTTGTGACATGTGCAATGAAAATAAAGTTGAATTCTATTCTATTCATGTTACAACCAGATGAACATGGGAAGCTTTTGTCACAGTATCTGTACTTGTATGGTTTCTCTACTGTGTGGATTCATTTATGTTTTTTAAGATGACCGAGTGTAACACTGGTGATGCTACTTCTTGCCTTCTTTGCCTGTAGTACGGGCAGTAAAGTTACCTTTAACCACAGTACGAGGACAGAAGGGAAATATGGACCAGATCAGACAGGTTCTAGATTCGTAGGAGCCAAGGGTGTATGACAACAGAGGACTTGTACACAGTAGGTGTAGAAAACACAATTGCATTTATTAGCAATTATTAAAGTTGTGCACATTTAACAAAAGTAGAGCGCGCTTTTTGAAAACAAAATAAAATAAACCCCACAAATAGTCGACCCAAGGATATATTGTCTTTTGTGTCTTTTTTCAAAGTCAATTTCAGTCTTTCAATGGTCACCAGTCACTCAGTGTGTTTGTAACCAGTCGGGTTACAATCTACCAGTTCATCTTTGGGCTGGGCTCGCCATCCAGTACTGGAAAAGGGATCCTCGATTCTTCTCAGGTCCAGAAAACCAATCCAATCCGAATAAGCAAAGGGAAAAAACCTGACCATGTGAAGCAACAAATGCTACATGGGGCTTCACAGTGCTCACGCTGGCTCACGGCCTCTGGAATACAGTATCACTCTTATTATTCGCTGCAAAAAAAGGACTTTCACTATCCAGCTAGCTTCTTCACCGCACGGGTAAACTGATCTTTCACCGTCTGTGTCTCTGGCGTATCTGACTGGCACACGAAGGCACACACAGGTGTCTGAGCAGCGCACAGACTGGGGGAAGGTCAGACCGGCCAATGATTGGTCGCTCAGTGGATCTGACAAACACACTCTAAAGGACTAAGTCCTGCCCCCACACCATTTATATATTACATATACATATGTACATATTAATTAAACTTATGTTTACATGCTTTTTATCAGTATTTATTATAATTAATTTTATCAATATTTATTCCCATTGTGAGAGTATGAATATTTATACTTTTAATCCCGTTTTTAACGCTGGGTTACACGAGGATGACCCACACTGGTCACAGAGGTGCTTTTTAACCTCACTGTGGCAGAATTCATGTCGTTTTAATTCACTTGGGGTGGGGAAGCCTCTTCCACATTCATTACAGTAGTTTGTTTTAACACATTTTAATTGCACTTTTGAAGGAAACCTCATCCTTTTAGCATTGTGGAGTGGATTGGAGTGGAGAACAGCCAAATCCCCTCCTCTGAATAAACCTCCACCTGTGCCACTGAAAACAGTTAAAATAGTTTGAATCTAAAATCATGACTCCAGCTATTTGTTGTGAGACCAGTTCTTTATTTTCACATCGAACTGTTTAATAACAAGAACTTTACACAGAATTAATCAAATTTAACGAATGCGTTGACAATACAAACTTAAAATCAGCAAGCAGAAATCAACAGCTCCTGAACATGTGGATCACAAAAACAACATTTGGCATTCAAGGATACAGTAAATACACTAAAATGAAAGGAGGAGCCAAAAGTAGAAGTTAAATAGAATTTGAATTAACTTTAAAAAAAAGAAGCAATCTGTAATCTTTTAAAATGGTCCTGATGTGTGCTGCTGTTTTTTACTTTAAACAATTCTTTGCTACAACTGTGAATAGGGCTTTGGAGTGTGATGTCACGGGAGGGGGCGTGGCCACGATTTTGGGTCGAGCCGCCATGTTAGTAGGCCAAACAAAGGGCTACAGGAGCAACAGCACATGGAAACATCAGCTATGGCTCGCACTTGCTGTGTTGTCGGTTGCAATGTTAGATCGCACGATTGGGAAGGGAATAAGCTGAAAAATGGGCTCTTTTTATCGTTTCCCCTGCTGGAAGCAACGCGAGGGATCTCATGTATGTTACCAACAAAGACGTCAGGCTTGGATAGCAGCAGCGAGACGAGCTGATATCGAGTTCTCTCCCATTATTTTTTGTTGGTGTGCTCCCGACATTTTCATTTCAGTATGTTCTGAAGAAATTCATATTGCTCTTTACAGGCTCACACATCCTAATGTGTGATCCAGCAGAATTATGTTGTTTATGGAGTAGCTTATCGGTGACAACTCCTCCAGACTAGCAGGTGGAATTTGCCTTTTTTGCAGACGGTGTGTTTATGTTCTCATCTAAAGCAATTTTTGGGGCAGCTGCTGAGAAGTCAATGTTATGTGCGACCTCTGGCTGTATCTTGGTCATATAGTCAACCTACTCACAACGTGGAGGCTTAAAAACGGCCAAATCTTGTACCCAACCGTCTGTGAATTAGATGTGCACATCCAGGGATTTATAATTCCGAAAATGATTCGCCATGTATGTGTTGACTCCACAGACAAGGTACGACAAGGTATTAGGGTAGGACAATGGTGGTTGGTCTCCAGGGTTTCTACTCCACTGCCGTATTTTATACAGGTCCACAACCGATGCATGCTATTGTTTCCAAGTACAGTCTCTTGGCATCCGGGTTCAATCGCTCTCGATACAGTCCTTTGACTTTTGAGCTGATTTTAAGCATGGTTCTGGCAGTCGTCCTTCCAACACAGTGTTTGTTTTGATTCGTGGCCTTCTCAAATGGCGTCGCGCTCCCACAATGCATTGCGGCATTACATCAACTCCAAAGCCCTATAAGAATGTGTTCTTTGACTGATTAAATAATGGTTACACTGACTTACTGCTCCACCTTCTGGTACAAACTGGTATTACATGGAAGTACAGCCCAACACCAGTTTAGCTTGAGTTTCTTTTTTCTGGACACAAAGTCACAGCAGTTGTTGTTGCCTCAGAAAACAAGTTATATTTGGGGAAAAAAGCAAGAAGTTAAAATGAAATGTAAAAAAAAAAAAATGTTTCTATGAACATCTGCAGTTTTGAAACATATCAGTTTGGTAATATAAAATAAAATGTATTCCTATAACTTCTATAATACAGTAAAAAGTACAGCACTACTATATCCTAAGAGAACAAAGATTAAAATGTAACAGGGATAACATTTTAGAATATTAAAATACCTCAAAGGAAAAAAAACTTGATGTGCATATCTATACTTGCAGCTTCCTAAATGTAACATCCAGGTTTATTCACTGCAGGTCCAGAAAAAAGAGCTACCTCATCAGATCCAAGTGTGACATCAGCTGCACTCTTTACAGGAGATTCCATCTGAACTCTGTGGAGCCTGATCTCAAGATTTTTAAGTCTGACCCTGAAACCAGAAGAGGATCTTTCTGTCTCTTCAGATTCATTGTGATCCAGTGATCACTGTCCTGCATGATCACGCCGATGGCTGTGCAGAGCAGATAATGAAGTGAATGTTTTTGCACATTGGTAACAGTGAAAACGTTTATTAACAGCGTGGGATCGTTTGTGTTTGGAGTATGAACTGAGATTCATGAAGCTCTTGTCACACTGGTCACAGCTGAAGTTCCCTTCAATGTGTGTATTTTCATGAAGGTTACGACAACTTGATTGTGAAAAGCTCTTGTCACAGTGTCTGCACTTGTATGGTTTCTCTCCTGTGTGGACTCGTTTATGTTTTCTAAGGTCACATGCAGTGAAGAAAGATGACCCACACTGGTCACAGACTTGCTTTTTAACCCCACTGTGACAGAGTTCATGTTTTTTTAATTCACTCGGTGTGGGGAAGCCTCTCCCACATTCTTTGCAGTAGTTCATTTTATCTCCAGTGTGTCTACGCTGATGTAATTTTAGGCTTCGCTGCTGATTGAAAATTTTTCCACAAAGGTCACAACGAAACGCTTTCCCACCACCACAGCGATGACAGGGTTGAGAAGTGGATCCATCTGTGTCGCTCTGCTTCTAAACAAAGACACAAAGACAGTGTAAGTCAGGGAATTCCTTCAACATTTTTGCAAGAATTAATAAATAGCACATTAGAATTTGATGAACTGCCCAGCACTGCCGTTATATGCAGTATAATCCCTAACAGGCAAACACAGTTTATTTTAAAGAATTTTTCAAAACAGTTTCCTGTTCGTCATTTCCTTGTTTTCTTTCTGTCCTGTCAATTGAGGTCAAAATAAATAAACAAGGAAAAATATATACCTCACAGTAACTGCACTTGTAGAGTTTCTTTCTGGTGTGGATCTGTTGGTGTTTTTTCAGGAACCGTAGAGTTGTAAAAGCCTTATTACACAGGTCACAATTATAAGGTTTCTCCATAGTGTGTGTAAACACGTGGTGGTGCAATTCTGTGTCTGTTGCGCACTTTTTGCCACATTGATCACAGTAGTAATCACCATGTAGAGTGTGAATGGGCAGTTGTATATTTTGGTATCCTAACTGGCTGAAAGTTTTTCCACACATGTCACAGTCCTCCACCTTAACTCCAGGGTGGGTAACTTGATACATCGGTGAGCTGCTGCACTGATCGCAGCTGAGCGCTTTAACTTTGCAGTGTATGAGTTGGTGTGTTTTTAAGTGTTCAGGCTTAGTAAAAGATTTTCCACACAAGTCACAGCTAAATTGTCTCTCTTCAGTGTGGATGAGTTGATGACATTTCAGGTTAGACTGCCCAATAAAATCCTTCCCACACTCGTCACAGCTGTATGTTTCCTCTGCCTTATTTCTGTGAAGTTTGTCGGCCTCTTGAGAGCACTGACTTCTCTCTCCATGTTGGTCCTGCAGTGACAGAGATACAGAGGCAGTGAGTGAAATGCAGTCCTCAAACAAACCGAACCTCCCTCCATTAACACTTTCACTGTCGAAGAAATATGTTGAAGATGCCAACTGCCACTAGAATTTTAGATGATTCCCTAAAATATTTGCTATAAATAAAGAAACAGTGACTTCACAGGACAATATGTCTGTGAAGGCTCTCAGTCCTCCAGGTCATCGTTGTCTAAAGAGATTGGAAAGAAAAGCGCCTGGACTTCTTTAAGTTTCCTTGAAGACGTTTCACCTCTAATCCGAGAAGCTTCTTCAGTTCTAAGAGCAACTGGTGGAGAGTCCCAGATTTTAAGCCCTATGGGAGTGTCCCCATAGACCCTGTATTGATACTCTATGTAATCACACCTTCACCAAAACCTTGGCTGATTGTGACCCATGACCTTTTACGAGTAGGTAGAGGATCAAAAGGGTGTCCATGGATCTGATTTCACTTTAATTAACGTATATATTCCACATGGCAGTACCTTTTTCTTCTTACAAGAAGATAATAGAGTTAATGATGTGTCCATCTAAAGCAGTGGTTCTCACACTTTTTTTTTTGCTAGCCCCCCCCCTTTGTTTGACAAGAAAAATCTTCACAAAAAAAAATAAAAATAAAAAACCCATCCCCCAACCACACACCCATATTTTGTTTTCAAATTTCATTGCGGTTTATTTCACACGTCAAACATTTAGTGAACAATTAAACAAATACAAGTAAATTGCAATAAATTACAGGTAGTAATAAAATACACTACTACCTCTTTTACGCTACAACCACACCTACACGGGTATTTTTTAAAACGCAGCTGTTTCTATGCGTTTGGGTTTTTCATCCACACGTAAACAACGTTTCGAATCACCCAAAAAAAGTTTTTTTTAAAACTCCTTTTTTGCGTTCACGTGTGGACGAGAAATACAGAGTTCGTCACGCAACGTCAAAGGTATGTGCCTTTTTTCACATCACGCTGTGCACACGTTATTGTTTACATGAGATGAATTTCTACAATGGCAGATAGAGAAAAAATACTGTTAATCTGACTATCTTCAGGTTTTGCACACTCACATATAAACACGCAGTTACTGTCGCTCCATGTAGAAAGGCAGAAGCGTCACTGTGTAATTATCTTACATGTAGTTGTTTTTCCTATGTAATAACATTCAACATAGTTATCAATACATTTTTCAAAAATGTCTCTCTGTGAAAAATGGGTTCAAAACATAAACAACTGTCGGATACTGTTTGTCCGTGATTTGGACAGGGGGAACAATGATGAAAAATATTGCCGTAAACAGTTTATTTTGCGACACCACTAAACAAACGATAGTGTAAAATGAAACGATAGATGTTTTTATATCGTCATCCGATATATATCGTTATATCGAACAGCCCTACTTACAGGAAAACAAAAGAGATATAATATGGAGATTTAACCCCAGCCTACTTAACAATGCTAATTTTAGGAAAGAAATGAGCAATGGATAATGGAGAGGTATCCCTGCCGATACTGTGGGATGCAGGAAAGGCGGTGATAAGAGGAAAACTTATTGCAGCTGCCTCAGGGAAAAAGAAACTTTACCAGGAAAAATTACAGGATTCATAAAAAAAACAGCTGAGGCAGCTAGAAAGCAGCCATGCACAAAACCAAACTCCAACTACACTAGAACAAATTAAGAAACTAAGAAATGAAATTTACTTAATATACACTCAGGAAATTGAAAAAAAAATGCTATTTTCTAGACAAAGACAAAAAACGGCTCTACATTTACAAAAATATTGGCATGGAAACTTTAGAAACGTCCAGCAGACAATACAATATACAAAATAAGTGATCCCCAGAAAAAACATAATAGATAGTAAGCAGGACAAGATCCAGTCTGTCTTTGAAACCTTTTATAAACAACTCTTTTCTAAAACTACGGATGTCAGAATTGATCAAATGGACATATTTCTTGAAACTCTCAATTTACCTGTCATGAATGAAGACCAGAATAAACAACTAGCCTCTGAAATAATGGTAAAGGAGTTAGAAAATGCCATGAGAAACCTGAAAGCTAATAAATTGCCAGGAAGTCATGGGTTCACATCTGAATTCTATGAAGCATTCAAAGAGGATCTTATCCCTATACTGAGAAAAACATGCAATCTTCGCCTTCGCTGCGAAGGCGGTCGCACTTTTCTCCTCTCCAGCCCTTATCTTCCCTGCTTAGCTTCTTATGTCCTTGTCTTGTCTTGTGTTTTTACTTTTCCCTGGAACACTCTCTCACAGTCTGTTCTCTAAAACCTAAAAGAGGAATCATGGATTTGATCAATTGGTCCCTAAATGCAATTGACACCCCTTTCTCAACGAGAAGTTTGGGCTCGGGTGAGCCTGAGTGCTGAAGATATCTACCTATTCGGAACCATGGTAACAGGGTTCTGGCTGATCGGAGCTGGCTTGGCCCTGACTTATCAAAGAATTAAAGCGGAACCGGCTGTTCAAACCCCCACAAGGCTGCCCTCTGGGATTGGAACGATGGGAGAGGCGTGAGTTTCTCAAAAAGGGCTCATTGAGTCAGCACGGATAAGATCTTGGAGAAGCTACGGCTGCTGTGAATACTCAGAATAAGATCTCTGACTGCAGACTGGATACATCTCGGAAGGGCTCGCTTGGAATAACATCTCTGGGCGCAAATTGGATGACATCTCGGGGAGGCACACTGCCGTGAGTTCTCAGAAATCGGCTCCTTGAGCACAAGAAATGACAACATCACAGAACGCAAGTATGGCGAAGCTCGCGGCTCTCCAATGGGAGATTGAGAGATCAGTGTTGGACTGTAGAACTGCTCTGAAATTTATATGAGCTGTTCGCACTAAAGTAAAAAGCACCATCACTTCATGCGGATACCCCGCATGAAGGTTCCTTTGTAAGTGCGCATGTGCCATTAGTGTGCTGCCTGCTAATCGTGGCAGCCCTAGACCCAATCCATCAAAAAATAGCCAGGAAATTCTGATTTGCTGGAACTGAGATGTTTATTAATCCTTCTAACAACATCCACAAAAATGTTTTTGGGATATCATGCTGTTTATGATATGTGTTTTGTATTGCATTTGATACATTGGGCATTTTTGGCAACTTTTTGTTAACAACAATATTAATTTTAGACAAAAAAGGAGACATATGTGCATAACATTTTGACATTATAGAATGTGTTTTACAGTTTTTCCTCTCAGGAACTCATGTATCAAATATGACACAAATGGCATTATAGGGTTAAGGGTGGGGGCCCCCTGTCTCCTGGAGATAGGCAGCAATCTCAGTGATCTTGCTGTGGCTGTGCATGGTTCTTCCTCCTTCTTCTGAGGTCCCTCAGAACAGTGTTCTGTTTGTTAAATATATTAACTGTTAAATTTATCCAGATCTTGTTTCTTCAGACTTCAGTCCTCCGATAAACAGCACAGAAGAAGTTTGGCAAAGTTTTGGAAATTTTTTCATGTTACTAAGCAACATACTCAACTCTGCTGCTCAACCAAATGCATTTTCTTCCATTTAAGGGGAAATAAACAGGATTTATTGCCCAGAAGCATTGTTACCCCAAAGACAATGCACCAAACACAAATTCCCTTACTTTGTGCTATGTAAGGTTGGGCGATATGTAACATTTCTCCAGCTGACATTCGTCAGTCCAACAAAATGACGATAAGCGATATATTTGCGCAGGGAATATTTTACCTTCTTTTCTTGTTTTATTACTATTAATATAGCTACTTTTGGGATTATTCATTAATTTAGTTATTTATTTTAGATGTGCCAAATCGCACAAAAGATGTAACATTGAATGTGAAAGAGACATTTTGATTTTCAACTTGTTTATTTTTGTATTTGTTGTTTGGTCATGTAAGATGGATAAACACTGTAACGGCCCGTAAACACGGCTATAGTGGGGGGGGGGGGGGTGGGGGGGGTGGGGGGAGCCAGTTTCTCTTTGTTTCCCTCTCAACCATTGTGGGTTTTTAAAAAAAATTAAAATGTTTTTGTTTTTTTCTGAACATAGGCTACTGCCTTTCTGATTCGCTGATTTGAGGTGGCACACTCTGAGGAGGGAGCATTTGCTCGCAACTGGAAGAGGTTGCCGTTAAAACAGCGCTATTATTTATTTCTGTTGACTGCTTCTCTTATCTTCAACCAACATTATTGCCAAACTTACCCATGGGCAAATAAATAAATCGCTCTTGTAAAAACGATCAGTGAAAGGTTCAGCCTATTGTCGACGGTCGATAAACTTGTCCAACCTTAGTGCTATGTTTATATTTTAGCTTAAAAACTTTGCTGGCTCCTTTGTGCTCATTACATTGAAATAACACACGCTCCACTGTTTCCTGTTGTTGCCCTGTATCATGTGTGATGGAAATTTATTTTATGTATTGATCACATGTTTTAACAATATCACTTTAGTAATAGTAATATCACTTTTAATCACTTAGTTACATACATATGGGAGAGTATCACAAGTGTGTGTTTTTGCTGTATCACATATCTGTTCCAGACATGCACAGTGAGGCCGTTGTAAGTCAGATACATTCAGGCACTGTGCATTAGGAAGATTCAAGAGGTCAATCGTTAGGCGATGGCTAAGTGAAAAACAGTTGTAATTGTCTGACCGTAGGGGAGGTTTCAAGGATAAGCTGAAGGTATAGAGCAACGTGATGTGCTGTGGATTGTCTCTGTCTCAGTGTTTCTGTGTGTGTTTATAAGACATGAGGGCATATTTAGAGACTACTTTGGCATTTCACCAGAGAGCTCTCTCCATGCTGCAGCATGTGATTTAACCAAAATACACTCATCAAGTGTTTGCAGTTTATTTAAAAACGTATACGGCATATGCTTTCCTATAAGTTACATGGCTGATTTTAACCCTGTATTGCCTAATCGAATCCTAGATAATTTGACTTAATTTCTTCCAGTTGCCTTTCTTTGCCCCACTATTTCCTGTACACTCTTTCCTTTGACCCATGTGTCCCACTTGTACTGACACTTCTTTTTCTTGCCTTTCTCGATTTTATGCCGATGACATCCAGCTGTGCACGTCTTTAAAGGCTCATCAGATAAATGAGCTTCTAGCCTAGTTGAGGGAATAGCGACGGGCTCTCCAGTAATTGCTTTGATTTAAACTCTTGCAAGTCTGAGTGTAATGTCTTGTAAAGTAATGCACAGGAATGTGAGATGTGAGAACCACAATGAAAATGACATTACAGAAGAAAATTGTGTATTGGAAAATTTCTTATATTATGAATTGTGGCTTTAATATAAAACTGATTAACAGAACATGTGTTTCAGTGTTCTGTAAAAAACTTCTCGTTTAAAAAATCTTTACAAGTCTTGTTGTTTGAATTTCAGTAATGCATGTAGGAAAAATCTGGTGCCAGTTATAATCCTAATCACACAGCAGCAGCTGATGAAGTCCACACAGTTTCTTCCTCACCTTTTGTGTTGAATCCATCGTGACTGAGCTGAGTCCAAGTGGCTGAAAATGTTCCTCTGCTGCTCAGCGGTGATCAGCTGGGACACAAAACAGATCTTTATTAGGATTCCACTAGAGCTGCAGATTCATCAAGTAACTTGTTCATAAAAAAACACCTTGAGGCAACTGTTGTTGTGATTTGGTGCTACATAAATAAAATCAAATTGAACAGAACTTCTTCATTCAGCTGAAAATCTTCTGTAAACAAAGTAAAATAAAACCCAACATTCAACCCACAACATGATTAAAAACATTCTTCTTCTCCCAAATCAAGAGCTGCACATTAACCACCACAATATATTTGTCTTATTAAACTCTATGCTTTTAAATATTCTGCTTCTGCTCTCAGAGGAGGCGGATGCATCTTTCACCCTCTCCTTATCTTCCCTGCTGCTGCTTCTATGTCTTTGTCTGGTCTCGTCTGACTCGAACCCTGAGAGCCTCTCATTCTTGCTCTTGTTCTCTAAAACCTAAAGAAGAAGAACTGTGGATTTGATCAACTGGTCCCTTAATGCAATTGACACTGTACTCTCGATGAGAACCCTGGGTTCAGGAGAGCCCGAGTGTCCTGGAGGGACGTTCCCTGCCGGATACATGATGGACGTTGTGTGCCTGGCGGGACTGTCTATTGAGGACATTGAAGACATCTACCCATTTGGAACCATGATAACGGGGCTGTTTGGAGCTGGCATGGCCCTGGTTTATCTGAAATGGAAGAAAGCGGTGACTGCTGTTCAAAACCCCACAAGGCTTGCCGCTTTGACCGGAAATGTGGGAAGAGCTGTGAGTAATCCGTCTGTTCTTACTGAACCCAAGATGGGAAAGAGCTTGGAGGAGCTGATGAATCTTAAACGGGAGATACGCCTGAAGACCAGTGATGGACGCTAAGAACAACTGTAAAATTGATGCAGCCTGTTTGTTCTAAAACAACATATCCATCATTTTTCATGTGGCCACCCCCGACAGCTCCAGCTGAATGCTTGAAGGCCGAGGCTGACAATGCTTGAAGGTTGACGCCAACAACAACAATTCTTCCACGAGACACGATAACGGGAACGAACTGACTCTCCTGCCCGATCCCTCAAGGCCACCCGCGTAGGCTGGGGACTGTTGATCGTTGCCTAACAGGCGAAAGGACACTTTCTCCGGCTGAACTCAAGACACACATCCCGACACGCTCGCACACATTTACAATGATACTGATACGCCTTCACCATCACCCTGCCTTCCTCGAATCCAACACCTCCTCCCATCAGATGTGGACAGCGGCTCATGAGGATGTGCAAGATTGCAGCATCCCAGATGCAGCTGTGTACACTGGAATACCCCCATGCTGCTTGTCTTGTGTTTCATAGTGTTATGGTGTGATGAGAGCTGTGCTGAGAGTTGCTACCTAGCCTGACCCGTCTCCCCAATATGAAGGATGTGTATTGTATGAACGGTCGGCAAGGTTTGTCATCTCAGTTGCAGGAAACTGCAACCAACAAACAAAGGCATCCATTCATCAATTAACATTGTTTGCTTTCATCTCTGTTTCATTAGATTTTGTTAACATCTTCCTGTTCATCACTTTACAGCAGCATGATATACATGAAAATAAATGAAGAAGAAAAATTAGCTGTGTTTATGCAGGTGTTCAGCCTCATTAACAGCTGCTTCCTAAACAGGAAACGAGTTCGTGTGAGCTTTGGTCTCTCTCTGAGAGTACACAGATCTGTCAGTAGGGTGGTCTAAAAGATATTTCTACACTGCACATGATTTAGAGATACATAAATATTTCTATCCAGAGTACAAACCACTTCATGTCAAATCTAACGTTGTTAAGTGACTTTTGCAACAGTCTGTTGATTTACTCCTGAGGCTGACCTTCTGACAGCACAGGCTTATTGTCTGAGAAAAGCTGCTGGTGAGCCAAAAAATCCTTCAACTCTGAAAAGTCAGCAGAGAATAAGAGGGAGAGAAAACCAGAGACACGAGAGGGATTTGCTGCTTATCTCTTTAGAAAACGGGTCCAGGGCCACATGTTCACCTGGAAAATAAAGTTTTTTATGACCCTGATACTGCAGCAGATCGCTCTGATTTCCTGTTATCACTTCAAATAGAAATGAGGCTGTAGAGGTTTGGTGCATGCAGAAAAACAGCTGCAGGGACAATGAAAAGACTTTTCTGCTCCAACTTCTCCCAGCATGCTGAGCTAATGATTAGTTGGTGTTTTTCTCCAAACACTCTCTCACTCTTCTCTCAACGTGTTCACAATAAACTGTGAACAGACACCGAGGAGAGCAGCAGAAGACCTCATTCAGGAGCTAAACTCAACATGAACTGAACTCACAGTAAAGTTAGCTCGGTGCTTACCTTTAGATGAGCCCACAAACCGAGAGAAACTCCGTGATGAAGCCGGAACTCTTTCCAAACACAGGAAACAGATCAGGGAGCAGAGACCCACGTGGTTCACGCTGATCTCAGCTACGATCCAGGAGACAAGGGTGGGCAGATCGATGCAGATATCGATCAGGACGTTGGTAGTGGTATATGATCGATACTTTAGTTTGTTTCTCTCCTCTAAGTTCACTACTTTACTCCCGTTTCATGAAAAAGCAGCTCTCTCTGCTCGACTCCTGTCCTGCGCACACACTTTGCTCCGCCCCCTTCTTCCTGATCTGCTTTGATTCGATGCTGTTTGGACACGTGACTCGAAAAAGAGGCCGAGCCTATGTTTTTTTTTAAAATGAACTTTATTTGTCAACAACAATATAAACATATAAGGCACCATTATTTATCTATGCATCTAAATACACACGGTTGAGCATCACAACAAGAGAAAAAGAGACATAAAAAGAAAAGCAGGAAAAAAACAAAAGAAAGAAAGAAAAATGCAGAATGTGAGAACATAGACACAAACAGTGTGAACAGAAAGGGAAATCATGATCCACATCTCAGATAGAGAGGAGGCCTCCTTTTAACATAAATAGAACTTATTGAATAGAAATATAAGTTTAGGGGCTTTCTTGTCATTTACGTGTTTCAGCGACTTACTCGAGAGTTTAAAATCATTCAGCCATCTGTTTATACATCGTTTAGCTTGAAATGTCTGCATTTGTGATTAAAACATTTCCAGTAACAAGACAGTCCCAATCACCAAGTCTAAATTTGGGTTCTCAGCAACCATCCCAAATGTAACTACAGTCAAATGTGGTAACTGAATTCCCCTGGACTGTAGCCAGCTCCACATGTCAGTCCTGTTGTTGTTCCTCCATATGATATTAAAATGAAGATTATTTATAGATTCAATTAGTTTTGGAGAGGCTGATAGATTCGTCTGGACAGACTGTATATTTAAGTTAGCAAGATTCTCCAAACAGTGTTTTGTCCCTCTGCAGCCACCTGTTAAAACTGACTCACACTTTTCTATATTAGGACAGATATTCTTATTTTCTTTTAACATCTTATTGCTGCAAATGACACTGCCCAGATATCGCAGCTCCTTTTTAATCTGTATATTGCTGATTGACTGCAGGGGGCACTCAGAGTTAGTGTCTCACATTTATTTATATTGAGCTGTAGGCCTGAAGCTTTGAAGTGGTTGATCACCTGTAAGGCTGAAGGGATCTGATCCTCTTTTCTCAAAAACATGGTGGTATCATCTGCCAGCTGACTGATTATGATCTGTTCACCCATCACAGTTAGTGTGACTGTTTTGAATCAGAATAGATAACAGCTCAGCAACCATGATAAACAGAAGTGGTGAGCTTTCTGCATCCCTGCCTTATTCCTCTATGAACCTCAACTCTTGAGCAGGTGCCATGTTCTAGCGAAGCAGAGCATTGATATCATTATATAACAAGTCTATAACGCTGATAAACTATGGACTGTTCTGTTCAAGCAGGAAGATTCCCTTTAAAGACATAGATCAACTGCAGGAGATCGTGGTTTTATTGAAGGCAACATGAGGATCTATTCTGCAAAACAAATACGAAAACAAGCAGAGTTTGTCGGACAAGATGGTACAGTAAAGCTTCAGAATCCACACCAAGCCTCGGTGGAGCAGGAAATGGATGATAAGCCCTCTCAGGACCCTAAAATTGACGTGGACATTAAAGAAACGTCAGCTTTGGTAAACTGGAGAGGCCTTGTAGTCCCACCAAAGAAGAGGAAATCGTTCCTCTCCACTTGTCCTGAATGGTTTCACTCGGGCTGCGAAAATGAAAAAAGTAAAGCTAGGGCTGTTAAAGAATGGAAATAATCAACAGCCAGTCAAACTTGGCAGTGTCATGAACATCAGTGCGTTTGATGCCTTCTGTCTTTGTGTGACAGTCTCTCTGCTCAAAACACGTTGAAAAGCTCAGAGGAGAATAAATTATTCCACCTGGTGAAATCCTTTGCTTCAAAGTGGAAAAGTTCAAGGGGGCCGAATACTTTTGCAAGCCACTGTATGTAACCATAGCATCTGAAAACACCATAATGTTCTCGAGCTGTGCTCTACACAAAGGAATGATGGCAAGAATTCACGAAAGAAAGTCCTTTTTTATTTTGTGAGCTAGATGATGGAAATAGCTGTTATTTTTCAGTTATTGTATTAAACTTAAGAGGCTCAGACAGTTCTATGCATTTATCTTTTCTAACAGGAAACATGCCGACATTGTTCTGATAGTTTGCATTTTGTTACCAGCAAATGAACATTTTTCTCCAACAGGAAGAAAGCTTTATCTCAACTGCTATATAGTTTTATTTTTACTTTGTGAATCATGAAAAATTATTAAAATTATTAATAATTTTAAAATGATAGCGGCACAAAGGAAAAATGTTTGCAGCACAAATGTTTGACATTAATTTTGTTTGACTCGTGTAATGTGGAGTGGCTTGTTGACCTTTTGATCTTTACATTTTCATTAATATCTTCAAAACAGAAGCAGCACAAATGAAAGTTTTTGCACCACAAATGTTTGACACCACTTTTGTTGGATTTGAAGAAGGTGGACATGCAGCTAAACAAGTCACTCCTGGACTGATTGGAGAGAGGACCAGAGAAAACTACAGAGTCCAACATGGCTTTTTCCCCCGACATGTTGTCATATCATTTTTGATTGGTCAAAAAACAACGACAGTATTCTGGGAAAAACATTGCGGATCATTTTTTCATAACTCTGGTTTTTCTCGGCCTGTCAACAAAATTTAAAAACTGATTTATGGTTTGAAGTCGACACAACACTTTTAGCACAAAATGTGGGAATCAGGGTTATCTTGGGTTGATATATCATCTTGTTGCTATGTCATCTTAAATTGGTCATGTGATTGGTTTACCATGACTACTTCATTCTGCCTGAGCCAATCAGCTGCACTTGTGCGATTGTTTCGCTCCTCCCAGCTCCCAGAAAGCTAAAGACAGTTTCAAGCGTCTGCCTGTTGAAAAAACGTAAAGCGTCAGGACCACATTGTATTCTTAATAAGTGTAACACCGTTGTAACGATAGAAATAGTACTTAGATTACTAGTTACTGAAAAAAGTACCAGGGTTAGTATCACAATGTATTGATATTTTCTTACATCCCTATTTATGAGGAATGTATCTGTAACTTGTTAAATCTGTGCCTTGAAGAATTAAGACGCTTCTGACAATGGCAATTTTATTTATATCACACATTTCATTACATGCAAACTAAATATTCTTAACACAAAAGATAAAGACATAAAAACCTGTTTAGGTTTACAATACTTTGAAATCAGCAAACAGAACTAAACTAAACCTAACAACACCACCAATGAATAAAAAGGTCTGGAGTCTGTTTTTAATGTATACAAAGATGTAACTGATCTCAAGTCAGCAGGTGACAGGACCACAGTAACAGAAAGCATCTTTGGACTGTACCAGAATTAAAATAGAGGACTGAAGGCTCTGCCTCCCATTCTACTTTTAAATACTCTAGGAACAACAAGTAGGCCTGCAGAGCGAGAGCGAAGTGCTCTAATAGGGTGATATGGTACTACAAGGTCATTAAGATAAGATGGGGCCTGATTATTTAAGACCTTGTATGTGAGGTCTCTCTTTCTAGTCCCTGTCAGGACTCTTGCTGCAGCATTTTGGATTAACTGAAGGCTTTTCAGGGAGTTTTTAGTTTTCAAGCTGAGTCCTGGGATGACTTTTTAAGTAATGGTTTAACTACTGTCAGCTTGAATGTCTGTGATACATAGACAATTAATAGATAAGTCAGACATTTCTTTAATTATACTACTACCATACTATAACTACAACTAAATAGCACTGTTTCCAAGTGGAGGAAAGGATATTTTTAAGCATTACAATTCAAAGAAACATTAAAGAAAACAAGAAAATTGAGAGAAACTTGATGTATAACAGATGAGGGATTCCAGCAGAAATCACAGCACCTTTCACATCAAACTTCTCAAACGTAACAGCACTGTCTGTCTCTTCAGATTCATTATGATCCAATGATAAGAATGATTTCAGCCATTGTCATGATCACGCTGATGTTTTCACTAAAAACCAGCGTTTTTAGTGGGAGAAACGTTGATTGATCAACTCTCTGTGAATGGTACTCATGACCATTGATCAGTGGGCTTTGATCAATGGTCATGAGAATTTGCATAATCACGATGAATCAAGATGAACTGACCTCCCAGCCCATTGTTCCTCAGTGGGCTGGTTTCAGTCATTATGCAAATGTCCTGTTTATAAGATTGAAACCTGCAGTCAGCTGAGACTGAAGACGTCACCTGATGATGATGAAACATTTCTCCCACTGAAAACTCTACGTCCAGATGAACAGAATCAACTTTTGGAGATGTAATTAATCATACCCTCGGTAACCCAAGAATTATTAATAGTGCCATCATCATCAACTTTATTTATTTATAAAGCACTTTAAAACAACCACAGCTGACACAAAGAGCTGTACATTGGAACTGTAAAATAAAATTACATGAGATATAAATAAAAACCAAATAAAAGAAGAGTGAAATCATTAAATAACTACTTCAATTAAAAGAGAAACTAAGTCTCACTGAGGTTAAAAGCCAAGGAATAAAAGTGGGTTTTAAGACGTGATTTAAAAGTGGACAGTGAAGGGGCCTCTCTAACGTGCATGGGCAAATTATTCCATAATTTTGGAGCCACAATAGAGAAGGCCCCGCCCCCTCTGAGCTTCCTCCTGGATCTCGGTACCTCCAGGAGCAGCTGGTCAGCTGACCTGAGAGACCGACAGGGTATGTGGGGATGAAGAAGCTCAGAGAGGTAAGGCGGGGCAAGACTGTGAAGGCATTTAAAAACAAACATAAGAATTTTAAAATTAACTCTAAAAGTCACAGGCAGCCAGTGCAGAGAGGCTAGCACATGGGTTATATGCTCTCTTTTTCGAGTTCCTGTTAGGAGTCGTGCAGCCGCATTTTGAACCAGCTGCAGACGTGCGAGCATTAACACATTAACTTTAAGTGCATTTAAAACTGAATCCACAGAAGGGACATAAGGGGAATGTCTCTCCAGCACCCTGGTGACACAACTGCACCCCAACGCCCTGCATGCGTGGGTGGGTGTGGTGGAGCGGGAAGAGGGAGGCAGTTGGGGATTCAATTCAATTCCAATTTTGACCTCCAAGCATTGAAGGCCAAAGCTCAGCAGCTACAGCGTAGATACAAGAAATCTGGTTTAACTGTTGATGCAGAAATCTACAAATACCATGTACTTCGGTATAAAGACTCCATCAACAAGGCCAAACAAAGTTTCTACTCAGGTATTATCAGTTCTTATGAGGGTAACGCAAGGATTTTGTTTTCAGTTCTCAACAAACAAATTCAACCCCCCAACGCTTCACTTCTGAAACCTGTAACTCCTTGATGCTGTTCTGGACTACAATAATCAATAACATCCACCAGCAACCCAGTTCAAATGTTGTCTACCCCCTCTCCAGAACCTTTTCTCTATTTTGAACTGTTTTCCACTTTTCATCTCCCTGATTTATCTGATATTTCTGAGTTTATATGTAGATCAAAGCCTGCCATGTGTCATCTTGACCCCATGCCTACAGGGCTTGTGAAATCCTGCCTCTCTTCCTTACTCCCACTCATCTCTGCTATCGTCCACTCTTCACTCACCACTAGTATCTTTCCCTCCTTATTCAAGATTGCTTCAGTCACTCCCATACTGACAAAACCTTCTTTAGATCCTAACAACTTTAACAACCTCTGTCCGATTTCTAATCCACCCTTCATCTCTAAAATAGTTGAAAAAGTGGTTGCCTCTCAACTTCATTCACACCTAGTTAATAATAACATCTACAAGAGATTTCAATCTGGTTTTCGTTCATGTCACAGCACAGAAACTGCTTTACTTAGAGTCACTAATGATCTTCTAACCGTAGCTGACTCTGGTCTTCTCACCTTTCTCGTCCTTTTGGATCTGAGCTCAGCCTTCGACACCATTTCTCACTCTGTCCTTCTAAGCAGACTTTCCTCTCTCGGCATCTCTGACACACCCCTCGCCTGGTTTCAATCATATCTCCTCGACCGGCCCAGTTTATTCATCGGAAATCATTCCTCTCTCGTCGTCTATTCCCGGTCACTTCTGGTGTACCCCAAGGCTCAGTTTTAGGCCCTCTTCTCTTCATAGCATACATCCTCCCTCTTGGTACCATTTTCCGCAAATTTGATCTTCACTTTCACTGTTTTGCTGATGACACTCAGTTATATCTCTCTTGCAAACCTGATTCCTCCCTCCCAGCTTCTTCCCTTACAGAATGTCTTTCCAAATTAAAATCCTGGTTTAGCTCTAATTTTCTAAAGCTCAATGAGGATAAAACTGAAATCCTCCTTATTGGCACCAAATCCAACCTTTTGAAGGCAAACCATTTCTCACTCACCATCGATAACTCCACAGTTTTCCCTTCTCCTCAGGTTAAGAGCCTTGGTGTCATCCTAAACAGTTCACTTTCCTATAAATGTCACATCAATAATCTCACCTGTTCTGCCTACTTCCATCTACACAACATTAACAGATCACGTTCTTCTCTTTCCACCCAGGCTACGTCTTGTTCATAGTCTCGTTACCTCCCGTATTGACTACTGCAATTCTCTCTTACATGGTCTCCTCCAAAAATCCCTCCATAAGCTTCAATTGGTTCAGAACTCTCCTGCTCGCATTATCACCAGAACCCCTCCTACCAGCACATCACCTGTTCTTCAGGAACTTCACTGGCTCACAGTAAAATTCTGGATAATACACAAACTTCTTCTGCTCACCTTCACGGCCATTCATAACCTCACACCTCCCTATGTTTCTGACCTTGAGGTGGCTGTGGCTCAGGTGTTAGAGCCGCTCAACTACTGATTGGAAGGTTGGTGGTTCAATCCTTGGCTTCCCCAGTCTGCATGTCAAATATCCTTGGGCAAGATACTAACCCCAACTTGATCGGAGTGTCAGTGTTTATTAGTTTGCACTTGAGTTTAGAAGTGGGTGAATGATGTTGTATACAGTGCTTTGAGTACTCCGGGAGAGTAGCAAAGCGCTATATAAGAATCAGTCCATTTACCTTTTCTGCCCGCTCACGTTGATCTTCTTCTACTACCCAGCTTTGTGTGCCTTCCTTCCGCCTCACCACCATGGGAAGCAGAGCTTTGAGCTGCTCTGCTCCCAGATATAAGAAACATTGGTTCCCTCCCCCAGTTTCAATCTCATCTCAAAACCTATCTGTTCAAATCTGCATATTCATTGTGAACCCGCTGTTTGTTAATTTTATTTGTGCTTTTGTTTTATTGTTCTTCATTGTGTCTAGAGCAGGGCGATATGACCAAAAATATTCATCAAGATATACATTTGAAAATTTGCGATAACAATATAACTGACGATATAACTGACACAAAATACTTTACAACTCCACAACTTTATTAGTGCAAAAGAATAAATAAAAACCATCAATGTATTTTCACTTAAACAAGCAGCTGTTTTTTATCTGCATTAAAGTTATATAAAAATGTAACAGTGCAAATGCAAATTCCTCGCTGACAGTTTAACCAAAAGGCATTTCCAGTGGAAACTGGCCGACATATCCTCAGCATAACCATGTATAATATCCACAAAACTTAAAAAGAGCTTATACACACACAATACGGTAATATTATGTTGAAGCACAGTACGTATCACTCCGCGAGGCTCCGCCTACAATAGCCGTAATGCTCCAACAATCCATCAAGCGGTGCGGCTTCGTAGCTTAGCAAAGTCGTACTGAAACATTTGACAGATTTTCGAGCGCCGTGCACATAAAATCGTTTCGAGGTCAGTAAACACAACCAGAGTTCATACATAAGGCACACGGGATTATAAGGGGCTCTGTCGACTTTCAGAAAAATCAAAGGATTGATTTTAAGTGCGCCGTATTTTCCAAACAACACGGTAATAATGACGGCCCGCTAGCATGCGCTACCAAAAATAGTGCTTTGTTGTGTATCTGACGGACGAAAGCTAAACCAGTTCTACACTGAAGCTGCAGCATTTTTACAAACCAGTTCTGGTTCATCCGTTTCATTCACCGATCCGCTTTCGCTCTTCTCATTCTCCGTCGCTGCCATGTGCGTACGAAAACAAATGCGTTTTAAAAGCATGCGCGTTTTACCCATATTCTATCGCGATATTTCATTTTCCTATCGTTGCCCAACATTATACCGGTATCACCGTGAACGGTATGATATGGCCCAGCCCTAGTTGTGTCATTGCTCTATTATGTGTTTTATCCTATTGTACAGTATCCTTGGGTGTCTTGAAAAGCACTTTATAAATAAAATATATTATCATTGTTATTATTATTATATAGAGCCAAGACCATTCCTCACCCCTGCTGCACGCAGCCACGAGGAAAACACCATCCAAGAGCCACCAGAGCCCCTAACCAGGTCATGACCACAACCCCCAGGTTAAGCCCTCCAGGGAAAACGTCTCTAGGGACTCTCCAGAGGCCCTAAGCCCATATCAACCACAGTAGTGAAGGCGGGACCTCTGGACGGGACGACCCCCCACCCCCACTAGGTGATGGATCAAAGTAGCCCAGAGGGATTGGTGGTAGAGGCTGTATCAAGACTAATGTGATCTATTAGATGGTTTCTACATTTGTTGGAGTTAAGATTATTTATATTTTTCCAGTTCATGAGGACTGTTTTCTTGGCAACGCATAGGGCAGTAAAAACTGATGTATTTTAGAAAGTGTTCTGTATATTTTAGAAAATAATTTGGGGGTTTTAAGAGTAAGAAATTGTACCACACTGATTGAGTCCGTTATTACCCTCTTAAATCCTACTACTTATTCGTGCGTCTTTCAGGACCTTACAAAGCTTCAAACAACGTGTTGACATTATCATGACTAATCGAGGCAGCCCTAGATAGTTCAGAAGTAAACCATGTATTATCTCAACCTTTATTTCCTTCACACGTTCATGAAGGGACACAACAAAATAAAGAATAATTCATCAACATCTAATGGAAAATTGAATACATGCACAGTATAGCAGGTTCTCGCTCAGTGCAGCCAGCTGGATGAGGTTTACTGATCAAACCATGACAGAGAGATTCTACATTTCTTTAAGAAATGACAGAAAAATACAAACTGTAGGAACTACTTGTCAGTGTGGTCGCATTCATCAGCAAGCAGCAGACAAGTTCAGGTTCAGTTGAGTTTACTTGTACCTGTAGGTACGTAAGCAGCTCATCCATCCTAAAATGAAAGCCCTTCAAATCAATAGACAACAGAAACAGAATGAAACACAGTGAAGGGAAAAAAGGAGAAAAATATGGCGAAAGGGCCATATATGTTTTGCTTGTTTGTTTCCCTTAAAAGATAAAAGCATTCTGTTTGAAAAGTCTATTTAATGATCTGAAGCAAGTGTGGCAAACATAAAATCAGGAAGGGGGAAAATACTTTGCAGATTCCTAAATTTAACATCCAGGTTTATTCACTGCAGCTCCAGAAAAAAGAGCTACCTCATCAGATCCAAGTGTGACATCAGCTGACATTCTTTACAGGAGACTCCAGCTGAACTCTGTGGAGCCTGATCTCAAGGTTTTTAAGTCTGACCCTGAAACCAGAAGAGGATCTTTCTGTCTCTTCAGATTCATTATGATCCAGTGATTTCAGTTCTGCATGATGACGCTGATGTTTGCGCAGAGCAGATAATGAAGTGAATGTTTTTGCACATTGGTAACAGTGAAACAGTTTATTTACAGCGTGGGCTCGTTTGTGTTTGGAGTATGAAGTGAAATTCTTGAAGCTCTTGTCACACTGGTCACAGCTGAAGTTCTCTTCAATGTGTGTACGTTCATGTCTGTTACAACCAGATGAACGTGAGAAAGTTTTCTCACAGTGTCTGCACTTGTATGGTTTCTCTCCTGTGTGGACTCTTTTATGCTCTTTAAGATGATCTGCAGTGAAGAAAGATGACCCACACTGGTCACAGAGGTGGTCTTTATTCCCACTGTGACAGAGTTCATGTTTTTTTAATCCACTTGGTGTGGGGAAGCCGCTCCCACATTCTTTGCAGTAGTTCATTTTGTCTCCAGTGTGTCTGCGTTGATGCACTTTTAGGCTCCTTCGGTAACTGAAAGTTTTTCCACAAAGGTCACAGCGAAACTCTTTCCCACCACCACAGTGACGACAGGGTTGAGAACTGGATCCATCTGTGTCGCTCTGCTTCTAAACAAAGACACAAAGACAGTGTAAGTCAGGGAATTCCTTCAACATTTTGATCCTGAACGTCGCCTGAAATAAAGAGCAGCTCTACCAGTATTTACATTTTACTGTTTACATTATAACACTCAGCTTACTGGGCAACATTAAGTCTTCATTTGTAGGTAATCTAGTTAATGGGAAGATTGGTGGTTAAACCCCTGGATGCTCTACTCTGCATGCCACAAAATACTAACCCCAAGCTGCTCTCCGATGCATCCATTGGAGTGTGATTGTTAGATACATAGAAAGGGGAGAAGCTTTTAAAACTTTACTTTTTTCCAACAGTGGGAAAGTTTCAGGAGATTTGTGTCAGATTTGACTGAATATTCTGTACATGAAGTTTTCATGTCTCATTTAGTTTTGAAATTAAACTTAATTCACATAATACTTCAAAATAACTGCAACTGTAAAAAGAAAAATACATACCTCACAGTAACTGCACTTGTAGAGTCTCTTTCTGGCGTGGATCTGTTGGTGTGATTTGAGGGAATTTGGATGTTTAAAAACTTTATCACACAGGTCACATTTATAAGGTCTCTCCTCAGTGTGGGAAAGCATGTGGCTTTGTAACTGTGCATCTGTTGTAAACAGTTTGCCACATTGATTACAGCAGTAAACATTATGTCCAGTGTGGATGCGTAGGTGAATATTTCGGTACCCTAACTGGCTGAAAGTTTTTCCACAAATGTCACAGCTGTACGCTTTAATTCCACTGTGGAGGAATTGGTGTGTTTTTAAGCTTGAAGACTGGGTAAAAGATTTTCCACAAATGTCACAGCTGAATGCTTTAACTCCACTGTGGATGATTTTGTGTTTTTTTAAGTTTGAAGCCTGGGCAAAAGACTTTCCACACTCGTCACAGCTGTACGCTTTAACTCCACTGTGGATGAGTTGATGTTTTTTTAAGTTTCCAGATAGAGTAAAATCCTTCCCACACTCATCACAACTGTATGCTTTCTCTTTCTTTCTTCTGTGAGGTTTGTCGTCCTCCTGAGAGCGCTGACTTCTCTCTCCATGTTGGTCCTGCAGTGACAGAGATACAAACAGAGTGTGAGCAATCTGATGCGACTTAATTTCTCAATGGTGCAACAAAAAACAAAAATCCTAGGCCGCACCGGTGACACCAGGCGTTCGATTCCTGTAATCCTACGTGTGTAAATTTGAAATTGTCGGTTAGTAGCTTGAATAAAGTGACAGATTCATTAAATCCTGAATTGTCTGTGAAGGTTCTCAGTCATCCAGGTCATCGTAGTCAAAGGAGCTTGCAAAGAAAAGCGTCTGGACTTCTTTAAGTTACTTGAAGACGTTTCACCTTCATCCGAGAAGCTTCTTCACTTCTAAGGTCAAATGGTGGAGAGTCCCAGATATAAACCTAGTGGGAGTTTCCCCCCACAGAGGGACAAAAGGACCCCCTGATGATCCTCTAATCGCCTGAGCCAAGGTGTGAAACTGGGTGTGGATCCCAATCAGCCAGAGTTTCGGGTGAGTTCATTGTGAAACCTGGTCCCACCTTATCATGCGAATTCCTGAGGTCAGATGGCCCAGGATGTGAGTGGGCGTTAAGGCGTCTGGGAGGGAACTCAAAACTGGATTATAGATGGCAGAGAGTTGGTGTCGTAAACCACCGCCTCTGTTCAAAGATGGTCGCTCACAGTGGACATAGATGCTTCTTTCACTCCTCTTTCAAACCATCTGTCCTCTCTGTCCAAAATGTGAATACTGGCATCCTCAAAAGAGTGACCTTTGTTCTTTAGATGCAGATGGATGCTGAGTCTTGTCCTGTGGAGGTGGCTCTTCTGTGTTGTGCCATGCGCTTGTGAAGTGGCTGTTTGGTCTCTCCAATGTAGAGGTCTGGGCATTCCTCGCTGCACTGTACAGCAAACACCACATTGTTAAGTCTGTGTTTTGGAGTTTTGTCTTTCGGGTGAACCAGTTTTTGTCTGAGTGTGTTGCTGGGTCTGAAGTACACCGGGATGTCGTGCTTGCAGAAAACCCTCCTGAGTTTTTCTGATACACCGGCTACATAGGGGATGACAATAAGCCCCAAGAAAACAACCTAAATTTTATCACCAAAAAAAGTACAGTGTGCAATGGCAACAACACTCATGGTTTAGTGTTATTAACCATGATAATAGCACTTGGTACAAAAGACAATCGATGTCTCTTTATAACAACGACCTGATGAGAGCAGTTGAAAATCATGAAAGAGACGATGATCTGAACACAACAGGACAGAAGTTTCCTTCCTCAGCACCTGCCTGTTATAGACGTCCACAAGCTGGAGCTGAGACCTCCCTGAAATCTGACCACTTTAACCAGGTTGCTTAGTCTGGTCTTGTTATTACCATAGATGTCAGCAAACACATTGTAGGTGTGTTATCACCACCTTCTGGTGATAATATCACATTACAATTGTAATCAAAATTACATTATTGAAGAAATATTTGATCACAGATGTAACTGAGATATTTTTCTCACCTCCTGTGTTGAAGTCATTGTTTCCTCTGTAGTGGCTGAGCTGAGTCCAAATGGCTGAAATTGTTCCTCTGCTGCTCCACCAGACTCTTCTCCTCCTGTTACTCAGCTGGGACACAAAAAGTATAGATATGTATTTTATCCCTGACAAGAAGAAGCAGAGAAAATAAACATTACTACACTCAGTGACAACAATACCTATGAAGCTTCGAGGTGAAACCCCAGAAGCAACCAGGGCAACATGGCCAAAAATATTTATCACTATATATATTTGAAAATTTGCAGCAACGATATAACTGATGCGAGACAAAATACTTTACCACTCCACAACTTTATTAGTGCAAAAAATGCCATCAATTTATTTTCACCTAAACAAGCAGCTGCTTTTAATGTGCATTACAGGTGTATAAAAAGTTAACAGTGCAAATGCAAATTCCTTGCTGACAGTTTAACCAACAGGCATTTCCAGAGGGCTGACGAATCCTGAGCATAACCATGTATAATAGCCACAAAACTTCAATAGAGTTGCAACATAAAACTGAATGGTGCCAAACAAATAAGTCAAATAATAAAAATGCACAAACTCTTGAGTAAAAACAAAACGTGCTACTGCTCATGGAAGTTTTCTACATTTCTAGTTTCTGACTCTCAGTCAGAAACACTAACATGTTCACAGATGTGAGCATACAGGAGGACCACCTGTGTTGAACAACCTTTCAGGTTCAGAGCTAGTTGCCTGAATGCAGAGGTATTTCCTAGCTAACCTGTTGATGTGTGGAAAGTTTACAGTGTGAACTTTCTACCACAAAAGAGGATCAGACTCACTGTCTGCTGGTGGACGATTCAGATAACTGCTCAGTTCAGATAATAACCTTTCTGTAGTTCTAACTGGTCCCTTCAAAAAGCTCCCGAGACTCTTCTTTGGCTTTTTAACAGCTCCCTGAATTGTTTGGTCTCCAGCAGATGCAGGAGGTGTTTCTGGCTGTGCTATCCTGGTGTGACGCAAGATGCTCTAGTTCACTCATGTTTTGATGGCTTCACTCACACTGAAATATTTTGTATGGAAACATGGATCAAGGAGAGAATCCACTAACAAGCCTCTCTGTTAAACTTTGTGGCTTTTGTTCATGTAGTCAAGTATTGATGTTTTGATGTCTTTGGTCAGCCGAGCGTCACATCTGAAGAACAGGCTTAACAGATGAAACGGTCAAATAATCTTCAGCAGAAAAAACATCTGTAAACTCTAGAAGTGGACTCAGTGCAGTGCCGACCAAGTCAAGCACCTCAATGTTTTGCCAGGTCAACATGCCAGCTGTGTTGTAGCTGTTTCTTGTTCGAGCAGCCGCTGGATCATTCTCTGCTTTGAACCCCAACGAGGCAGTGGAGACTGTCAGGAAACAACTACATCAAGTCAGCTCCTTACAAACCAGAACCAGCTTCATCCTGATCAGGTCTGCACACTGTTAAATCTGCCTTACCACCACATATTTTAAATACAACGAGGGTTTCTACAGACACAAACATGGATGTGCTGTGAGCTCCCCAGTGTGTCCCATTGTAGCCAAACTTTACATGGAGGAAGTGGAAAGAAAGGCTCTTGGCTCTTTAACAGGGACAGCACCGAGCTACATGATAGAGTGAAACAGGGTCTCACAATGGTTTCACTCAGGACCTGCTGACACACACATTTTTCCACACATTGGCTCTTTTGATAAGATCAATGGTCAACAGTCGGTCGACGACCCTTTCAAGGTACAACCCCCACAAGGGTTTAAATGCCTGGGACGCTCCACCATTTAGTTTCAGAACTGAAAAAGGCATTTTTGGATGAGAGGTGAAACGTTTAAAAAAGCTTACAGAAGTCCAGTCACTTTCTTTCTAAGATCTTAGACTCAGAACAAAAGCTGTCCAGCTTTGTGTGTCTGTCAAAATGCTTTTTACAAATCCTGCTGGAATCAGTGTTGTTACTGCAGTCAAAGCAAGATGGAAATAATGAAGAAGGAAAGTTCAAATCTACTCAGACTAAATGTCTTCAGTCAGTGTGTCAGCCTCCAGTTAACAACAGTGGTGAGAAACGGCACTACTGAACCTCCACTGACTGAGTAACTGCAGTTTGGTGCTTCATTATAACTTCATGGCAGTTTCTTGATGCATTCTCAGTCATCCAGGAAAATAAATCTCCAAAAGTTGATTCTGTTCATCTGGATGTAGCGTTTTCTGGGAGAAACGTGGACAGGGAGGAACGCTGGTTTGAGCGTGGAGTCAAGGAGGCCATTTACGTGAAAAGGGAAAGACCATCTCTGAATCGAGGAGGGGGCCTAAGGGTACATCTTTCGCCATCATACAATGCTGTGATTGCAGCCATTCCCCAACTCTCTGTGAATGGTACTCATGGCCATTGATCAATGGTCATGAGAATTTCCATAATTAAGATTAAGGAACTGACCTCCCAGCCCATTGTTCCTTCAGTGGGCTGGTTTCAGTCATTATGCAAATGTACTGTTTGTTTAACCTGCAGTCAGCTGAGACTGAAGAAGTCACTTGGATGAGTGACAAAACGTTTCTCCCAGAAAACGCTACGTCCAGATGAACAGAATCAACTTTTGAAGATTCATGGTTTGTACACAAACTGGGGAAAAGGTCTGAAAAACTGAAGGTGAGGGTCAGATTTGGACAGCAGCTCACCATGTTCATAAAGAACCCATTTCTCATCTCAAAGGAAGTCACACAGCACTTCAAGGAGGCAAATACCGGGCCTCTCCAGATGCAACGGGTTGATCTCCAAGCAGATGTGGCCCTGAAAGAGCAGTTAAGAACTGAACCTGTCACTTTCTGGCTCCAAATGGTCTCTGAGACAGCTTTCCCAAATCTGAGGAAAGTAGCCCTGCACATATTGACCACGTTTGGCTCCACATACAGCTGTGAGGCAGCTTTCTCCACAATGAACATAATAAACACTAAATATTGTCCATGGCTCACCAATGAGCACCTACACATGTGTATGGCCCTGACAGCATTCCAGCCCACATTTAAAATCCTGGTAGGACAAAAGCTCAAGTCTCTCACTGAACAACAGAAAGTGGGAAGTGAAATATAAGGGGGAAAGAAAGAGAAACTGTACAATTGTTAAGAATTTTAATGTCATTTGTTGAAAATTTTATTGAGACTCTTAAAAGATGTGAAAGGTAAAGAAAAAGGGAAACTCAAACTGCTGCTACTTTTTCTGAAATTAAGCATTTTGTGTTTTATTTTATTTATTTATTTTGTTTTAAGATTTTTTATTTTCTCTGATTCATTTTAAACTGAAATCCTATATCTAATGTAGGTCTACTGTGTGTTTCAGTGTTCACAATCATTAAAAAAATGTTTTTAACTTGCATTTTCATTTATTTGACAGTCTATTGTTCAGATATTGATAAAATAAAAAAATAGGCTGCTTCTGTATCACAATCATAACGCAAGTTAGACATTATGATGTCCCGGACCTCTGCTTTGGAAGATTTTCTCTAACACATCCTCAAAATTTAGCTGAATGCCTCTGCTGTAGAGGTTTGGTGCATGCAGAAAAACAGCTGCAGGGACAATGACAAGACTTTTCTGCTCCAACTTCTCCCAGCATGCTGAGCTAATGATTAGTTGGTGTTTTTCTCCAAACACTCTCTCACTCTTCTCTCAACGTGTTCACAATAAACTGTGAACAGACACCGAGGAGAGCAGCAGAAGACCTCATTCAGGAGCTAAACTCAACATGAACTGAACTCACAGTAAAGTTAGCTCGGTGCTTACCTTTAGATGAGCCCACAAACCGAGAGAAACTCCGTGATGAAGCTGGAACTCTTTCCAAACACAGGAAACAGATCAGGGAGCAGAGACCCACGTGGTTCACGCTGATCTCAGCTACGATCCAGGAGACAAGGGTGGGCAGATCGATGCAGATATCGATCAGGACGTTGGTAGTGGTATATGATCGATACTTTAGTTTGTTTCTCTCCTCTAAGTTCACTACTTTACTCCCGTTTCATACAAAAGCAGCTCTCTCTGCTCGACTCCTCTCCTGCACACACATGCTTTGCTCCGCCCCCTTCTTCCTGCTCTGCTGTGATTCGATGCTGTTTGGACACGTGACTCGAAAAAGAGGCCAAGCCTTTTTTTTTTTAAATGAACTTTATTTGTCAACAACAATATAAACATATAAGTCACCATTATTTATCCATGGATCTAAATATATACGGTTGAGCATCACAACAAGAGAAAAAGAGACATAAAAAGAAAAGTAGGAGAAAAAACAAAAGAAAGAAAGAAAAATGCAGAATGTGAGAACATAGACACAAACAGTGTGAACAGAAAGGGAAATCATGATCCACATCTCAGATAGAGAGGAGGCCTCCTTTTAACATAAATAGAACTTATTGAATAGAAATATAAGTTTAGGGTTTTTCTTGTCATTTACGTGTTTCAGCGACTTACTCGAGAGTTTAAAATCATTCAGCCATCTGTTTACACATCGTTTAGCTTGAAATGTCTGCATTTGTGAATAAAACTTTCCCAGTAACAAGACAGTCCCAATCACCAAGTCTAAATTTGGGCTCTCAGCAACCATCCCAAATGTAACTACAGTCAAATGTGGTAACTGAATCCCCCTGGACTGTAGCCAGCTCCACATGTCAGTCCAAAAGGAGTGCACTGATTCACAGTAGAAAAACAAGTGATCCAAACTTTCAATGTCATTTTCAGAGAATCCACAGGTGTTCACAAATTAAATTTCAGTTAATTTGTTGGGTTAATCTCATTTATGACTTTAAAATTAACCTGCTTTGCTTTACTGGGAAGGGGAAGTCAAATACACTTTCTTCGTATCAGTTTAACTTCCATAGCCTCAAATTCTTTTAGAATATAATTTCCTTTAACCAGGTTACGGAAATGTTATCAAAAACATTTCTGATCTCTCGAAACCTGCTGTCACCAAAGTCAACACCAGCTGTGCAGAGCTGTCTCAGTCCAGGAGGAATTTTAGAGTGCACAATGTCTTCAAAGGGACTGGGATGGCTTTTGTTAGTGGTTTATAACCCTTAGCAGCACCTTACGTCAAACTTACGTCTCATGTTAATAAAACCCCATTTAAGGGCGTCATTTGCTGTCCACACACAAATGTCAGGTAAAAGATCAAGATCATATATTAAAAAAAATCTTCCACTCGCCCCTGCGGGTGATCAATCCTTCAAGCTCGGGTCCTCTACCAGAGGCCTGGGAGCTTGAGGATCCTGCGCAGTATCTTAGCTGTTCCCAGGACTGCGCTCTTCTGGACAGAGATCTCCGATGTTGTTCCCGGGATCCGCTGGAGCCACTCGCCTAGTTTGGGAGACACCGCACCGAGTGCTCCGATTACCACGGGGACCACCGATACCTTCACCCTCCACATCTTCTCAAGCTCTTCTCTGAGCTCTTGGTATTTCTCAGGCTTCTCGTGTTCCTTCTTCCTGATGTTGCTGTCATTGGGAACCGCTACATCAACTACGGCCGTCTTCTTCTGTTTGTCTGCCACCACTATGTCCGGTTGGTTGGCCACCACCATTTTGTCCCTCTGTATCTGGAAGTCCCACAGGATCTTAGCTCGGTCATTCTCCACCACCCTTGGAATAATCTCCCATTTTGACCTCGGGACTTCCAGGTTATACTCGGCACAGATGTTCCTGTACACCAGTGGTTCCCAAATGTTTTTTTGCAAGGCCCCCCTTTGTTTTACAAGAAAAATGTTCATACTGTACAGCAGAGGTTCCCAAAGTGTGCGGCCTGCCCCCTAGGGGGGGCGCAGAGCCATTGCAGGGAGGGCGCGGCATGAAAAGAAAAAAGAAAGAACTGTTGGACACTGCTAGCATCATTGACAGGTTTTTGATGGGGCTTTGACACAAATGCAAAGCAGGAGATGAAGCATCGCTGAATATGTTTCCAAACCAACTTCATTCTGAGCCAAAGACTAGAAAATATGGTGAAGCAAATCTTCCCTTTGGTTTCACCTGCACAAGTGCTGAGGTAGGTCTCCCTGCAGGATTGGTTTCCCTGTGTCGGGAGCAGCGCTGGGCTGTTTAAATCACGGATAAACAGGATCCCACAGCTGTTTATGTTTTTAAACCCATTTTGCACAGAGAGGCATTTTTTGAAAAATGTATTGATATCAATGTTGAATATTATTACACAGGAAAAAAACAGCTACATGTAAAATAATCACAGCGTGACGCCTCTGCCTTTCTAAATGGAGGGACAGTAACTGTGTGTATGTAAGCGTGTAAAAATTGAAGATAGTCAGAACATTTTTCTTGTAAAACAAAGGAGCAAAAAATGTTTGGGAACCACTGGTGTAAGGTGAATGTCTGTGAGCACACTGATGTAACATCACTTAAAAAAGATTTGGACACAAGACAGATACAGGGACACAAACATGAGGACACTAATCACATCACACAGAGACAGATTGGAGGAGAAAAGAAACAAACAAACCAGAAAACAAGAATTATAAGAATCGCAGTGGCACAGGAAAATAACAGGACATACATATCTTGTACTTTCAAAGAAATAACAAACAAGTCCAGAACAAAACTGAAAATACTGAGTGAAAGATCAGGACAAACATACAGTAACAGACAACAGAGCGTCAATCATTCAATAAAAGTGAACTACGAGGTTAAAGAAAACAAACTTAAGTTTACAGGAGCAAAACTGGAGCTTTAAAAGCATTTTAATGAACTAAAAACTTTTATTATGATGGTCCAGCCTGTGACACCCTGATGAAAGCTTGTATGAAGCTGATGTTAAACATGAACCTCCTCATATATCTTGGTCCCCCCACCCCACCCCACCCCACCCCCGTTGTCAGACCTAAATCCTCCTTAAATAGACACAGACCATACTACCAATTCAATTTAAGAGATCCCCCCTAAATAGTTCACCTACAAATCAACATACAGTGAAATACTGCACTCATTTTAACACACTCCACATACATCTGACTACAAAACTAACGCCAATCAAATTACAAGAAAATTTAATCAAATCAAACTTTTTTTGTTGTTTTTGCTTTTCAATTTATTATTTTTTATTGACATTTAACCTTTTGTATTACCTATATTGCGTATTTTGTCTGACAATTTGTTTATTTTAACCACTGTGTACAGTGCTTTGTGACTGCCTGTTTATGAAAAGTGCTTAATAAATAAAATGGTAAATGGTATTTGTAAAGTGCTTTACACATCCAGTCATCCACACATTCACACACTGGTGATGGCAGCTACATTGTAGCCACAGCCACCCTGGGGCGCACTGACAGAGGCGAGGCTGCCGGACACTGGCGCCACCAGGCCCTCTGACCACCAGCAGTAGGCAACGGGTGAAGTATCTTGCCCAAGGACACAACGACCGAGACTGTCCAAGCCGGGGCTCGAACCGGCAACCTTCTGATTATAAGGCAAACTCCCAACTCTTGAGCCACGATCGCCGAAATAAACGTTACTTTCTTACTAAAGCTTCAGCCCGCTCGCACCCTCGGCTCTCATCTAATGGTTTACCCCACAGCAGGGATATTTATAATTGAGCTAATTGTTACATTATAGCTGTTTGTCATATTTTGCGACTTTGTACTATATTGTATTATTTAATCCATTTTAGTAAATTATTGTTCTTACTGTGTTGCAGCAAAAGGGATGAATAAAGTAGTCTGAAATACAAGAAGCGAAATCGTGGCTCAAACCTTTTATTTTCACACCAAACTGTTTTCATAAGATAAACTTCATACACGGTTTAACATTTGCAGGATTTTCACAAAATTATCGTTGAGCATTTGTATTTATATAGGACATTTAATCATAACAGCAACGTTGACCAAAGTGCTGTACAGAAATAAAAAGTAACTCGTGCCAAATAACTTATAAAGTTGTGAAATAGATTCAGTAAACAGAAACAGGAAAGGAAAAATCGACATGACACAGCGGAAGATCTAAAAATCTTTTTTCATGGTCTTGAAAATCAAACAGTTACAACAACGACATCTTCATCACCATCAGTTTTAAGAAGAAGAGCACAGGTTAACCTTTCAGATTTTGTCTTCAGCTGGAGAATCCACTTTTTAAAAACAGCGGCGTGTACAGAGCATCGACCCCACCAGGTGATAAAAGAGGACATTTTTGGCATCTCTGCGGTCGCTGATGAGTAACAGGCCGGCACCTCCACAAAGTAATGTGTCCACAATATTCCAAGCAGCGTCTTTTACAGTGTTTTTTGAACCGTGAAGCCGTGTTGTCAGATGCTGATATGGATAGTTTAAGAAATGAAATCTTTATACACTAAAAAAAGGGGGAAAAGTTTGAGGGAACAATTTACAAGTTTCTACACAAACGATTCAGTGCTTCTTTCTGGGCTGCTTGTGTCCCACTAACTAAAATGACTTTTATAGCACTGGTTTAACTACAGGAAAGATTCATTATTATTTAACAAAGTCACCAAGTACTGAGCCATGGCTGACTAACAACATCCATCCATCTTCCTCCGCTTTATCCGGGGCCGGGTCGCGGGGGCAGCAGCCTAAGCAGAGAGGCCCAGACCTCCCTCTCCCCAGCCACCTCCTCCAGCTTGTCCGGGGGAACACCAAGGCGTTCCCAGGCCAGCCGAGAGATATAATCTCTCCAGCGTGTCCTGGGTCTGCCCCGGGGCCTCCTCCCGGTGGGACATGCCTGGAAAACCTCACCCAGGAGGCGCCCAGGAGGCATCCTTGTCAGATGCCTGAACCACCTCAGCTGGCTCCTTTCGATGTGGAGCAGCAGCGGCTCTACTCTGAGCCCCTCCCGGATGGCCGAACTTCTCACCCTATCTCTAAGGGAGATGCCAGCCACCCTTCGGAGGAAGCTCATTTCCGTCGCTTGTATCCGCGATCTCGTTCTTTCGGTCACTACCCACAGCTCGTGGCCATAGGTGAGGGTAGGGACGTAGATCGACCGGTAAATTGAGAGCTTCGCTTTTACGCTCAGCTCCCTCTTCACCACGACGGACCGGTGCAGCGTCCGCATCACTGCAGCTGCCGCACCAATCTGTCTGTCGATCTCGCGCTCCCTTCTCCCATCACTCGTGAACAAGACCCCGAGATACACGTCCACACTTTATAATGACCTGTGACTGCTGCTGTCGTTCACTTCAACGTGTTTACATTCGTGACGGTAACGATTAATCGAGTGCGTGAAGCTTTTCTCACAATGTCTGCACTTGTATGGTTTCTCTCCTGTGTGGATTCGTTCATGCTTCTTCAGGTCACTTGCAGTGATGAAGGATGACCCGCACTGGTCACAGAGGTGCTTCCTAACCCCACTGTGGATCAGTTCATGGCGCTTTAATGCACTTGGCATGGGGAAGCTTTTCCCACACTCTCTGCAGTAGCTCAGTTTGAGTCCAGTGTGTCTGCGCTGATGCAGTTTCAGGCCCGATTTCTTCTTGAAAGTATTTCCACAAACGTCACATCGAAACGCTTTCCCAGCTCCGCAGTGATGACAGGGTTCAGGACCGGATCCACTGGGTTCACTCTGCAAAAGACACAGTGACAGCGTACGTCACACCTCTGGAAATAAAGAATATAAACCACTGTAATACTCATTCAGAGAAAGCAAAGTTTAAAATGCATCTGTGTTTGAGGACAGGAAAATCCTTCACTGCTCCCAACTCTCTGTAAATGAAATCTGAGCTACAGAACAATACAACAATACTCGAACTGTTCTCTCAGTCACACCTCACAGATCAGTGTTGGTTAAATGGCAATATGCATTTCTCTATAAATATATAGTTTAAATAAGCTCATTCATCATTTTTTTCTTAAATGTAATGCAGCATACATTCAGTCAACATTACAAAATGGCAAACTGGCTTTACAGCGAATGACTTTGAGAGCAGCAGTGTCAGTGAAGGTGTCAAAACCCTGCAGACAAATACGGAGATATCCAAGTGACATTTTCAGGTCTGAAAAAAAAGATTGACTAAAATCAGTTCTTCTTCAGCATTTTTTTTCTATAGCCAAATTTGTGCATCAGTACGAAGGGACACAAGATACAGTTACAGCGAAATTGCACCAACTTAATTTCTATGACGCAAAAGAACAGAAACCAGCATTGGATGATTGATCTGCTTCATCAGGAAAAACTTTGGAACAAAAGTTTGTGCTTATGGATTGTATGCAATTCAGAGACCTGTGACCGGTCAGTGCAATATTAAACTGTTGAACAGATTTTCAGCAGATCTCAGTTCAGTTTCCAGCTATTGTAAAATCAAGTTGAGAGCACAAAATTACTTTTTAAACATTTATTTTTGCTAAAGCGATTTGATGTTTTTCAGCTATGAATTAAATCAACCCATGTCCTTTCCTGCTATATTGAAAAATTTGTTTAGTTCAGTTCAAGTCAAGATCTAAAAACAGCGCAGTGTTTCATAACGTAGGACACTGGACGCACAGGCAAAATCTGAGGTAAGACCAGTTTAAATGAATGGTATTTTTCTGGCTTTATTCTATAGGGTAAAGTGAAGAGTTGAACCCAGGCCGGCTGCTCTCAGCCATGCGGTCGCCTCCTCATCCCAAACAAACAGAAATTATTTATTTGACTAAAATTCAACTTGAACACTTTTTTTTTGGATAAAGATGTAGAGTGTGAACTAGGGCAAAAAATATTTAAGACCCAACTTAAGTCAAGGTTGTGAAAAGTTTCAAGAACCGGTGGAAGGATCATTAATGGTTTCAGCTGCATGCTGGGAGAGACGGACAGTCAAAAACACCCAGCAGTCGAGGCCCAATTCCAACCACGTGACATTATGTCACCGACCACGGCCACCAAACATTTGCAAACATGCTAACAAAATTTAACGAGCATAGAAATGTGAAAATATAAATACATACCTCACAGTAAGTGCACTTTCTGGTGTGGATCTGTTGGTGCACTTTCAGGTAATCTGGATCTTTATAAGCCTTATCGCACAGGTCACATTTATAAGGTCTCTCCTCAGTGTGGGTAAATTTGTGAATGTGTAAGTTGTAGTATGTGACAAAGCGTTTCCCACACTGGTCACAGCAGTACACATTATGTCCGGTGTGAATGCGTTGGTGTTTATTTAGGGTCCCCATCTGCCTGAAGGTCTTTCCACACATGTCACAGCTGTACGCCTTAACCGCAGAGTGGGTGAGTTGATGACTCTTTAACGTATACCTGCGAGCAAAGGTTCTTCCACACTGATCGCAGCTGTACGGTTTCACTCCGCTGTGGAGGAGCTTATGATTCTCCAAGCTCTGTTTCTTTGTAAAACACTTCCCGCACCGATCACAGCTGTATGCTTTAAGTCCGCTGTGGATGAGTTGATGATTTTTTAGGTCACTCTTCTGAGTAAAAGACTTTCCACACAAGTTGCATCTGAACGCTTTCACTCCGCTGTGAATGAGTCGGTGTCTTGTCAAATTTCCAGCCTTGGAAAAATACTTCCCACAAAACTCACACCTGAACGGACTCTCCCCAGTGTGGATGATTTGATGTCTTTTTAGGAAAATCTTCGCAGTAAAAGGCTTCCCGCACTCATCGCATCTGTATATTTTGTCGTCCTCTTTTCTGTGAGCTTCATCGCCCTCCTGAGGGCGCGGACTTCTCGGTGCCTGTTGGTCCTGCAGAGACAGAGATACAAACAGAGGCAGTGAAAGGACAAACATAGAGAGACTGTGTTGTTGTTTATTGTACACGGTACTACTTTTACTCTTTATAATGCTGCCATAACACAAAAGTTTGCCTTAGTGGGATCAATAAAGTTTCTATTTATTTATATATCTACTGTATTGACAACATCACAGCTTGGACAACCTTGAATGACGAGTTTGGTTAAAAAGTTTTTGCCTCAAAGAGGCAAAAGCCTGCTGTGCCCACACTCTGCAGGAACAGGCAATCTTGTGCCGACCAGCTTCCTGGTCACAACTGACCATTGCAGTCTGTTTAAAGTCTAAATCATCATCCCGGTGCCAGAGCAGCCAGCCCCTGACCAGTCGCTCTGAGGCCAAACTGGTTCTTCAGCACATTATGGTGGCCTCCTTCGATCCACATCAACATGCATCCTGGGGTAAGAGACCCACTGAGGATGCTGTTGCTACAGCACACACTACACTGAGTCATCTGGTGCAAAGCGAGAACTACACGTGGGTCTTCTTCATCTTCAACACCACCCTCCAGACATCCTTACAAACAAGCAGCACCACCAAGGCTTCTCCACCCCATCTGCATCTGGATAAAAGACTTTCTTAAAAACTGTTCGACTCAGCACCGGTGTTGAGGTTAAGTTCTTTCTTTGGTGTATCTGGTAGCTGGTTTATTGTCACCTTAATGCTCAGTGTTGCCAGTAGTCTGTAGTAACAAATACGTTGCCATTAGAGCAAACATATTACAGCAGCAGTGGTTCAACTTATGTAAACTCAAAAATATCTACGATAGACCTACACATCCATCTGTGCGTGTACATGTCCATAATATATATTAATTTAAATTACGTAAGTATCACCTTGGTTCAAACACACAGAGAACTCATATTAAACACAGTGGTAGTGTAGTACTACAAGCAGACATTCCCCGGCTCGAACCATCATTAAAAGGACTTTGGCGCCATCGTGTGGCTGAATAAAATTACTACACTATGGCGGCAGCAGCACATGCCTTCAATCACTATGTGAAAATGTGCAGCTACAACTCACTAGAAAGTAATTCAAGCTGCGGCAAACAAACAGATTTAAGGTCATTTACTCAGCACTCAAAACAGCAATGCACCTTACACGATGAGGTGATAACAAGCTGACCTGGAAGTCCTATCTCTCTCTCTATGGAGTAGCAGCGCAAACTCATGCCTACGTCGTTTCCCATAACCTCACACTAAGCTAACACACTAAGAACGGTAATGAAAGTTTATCAGGTCTGTATGTTTTTATGTTTTCTAATGTAGTTTAAACATGTTAGTTTGGTAATATTTGTTAGTACAGCTGAGACTGTCAGTCCACCAGGATTTACTGACCCCAGACTTCCTACTTAACCTGTTATTTTCCAACAGAATTAGAATATTGCAGATTTCTGACTAAACACCTAAATTTAGGATTTTAAAAAAACAACGTATGGAAAAGTGTTAGTTATACTTTTTTTTTTTTAAACTTGAGAATGAACTTATACAAAATGCAGCAAGATATTTAAAAAACAGTGTAATTGATTATAAAATACACTTTAAATACACCACGTCAGACCCGATGACACATTCATGCTTTTAAGCGTCTCTTTATTCAGTACGGTTGCTGGATACACAGAGCTGCAGGACCTAGCACCATGTTTAAGTTGGCAGGGCATGATACCGCAGGCCCCACCCCCGCACTATATCGGATTCATATCGGTATCGGCAGATATCCAAATTTATGATGTTGGTATTGGACATAAAAAAGTGGCATCGTGCCGTCTCTAGTTTCAATTTAAAGATCACAAATAGTTCTTTCAAACTCTATTATGATTTATACATTTGCATTTTGATCATCTGGCTCTCCTCCCCTCCCACTGTTCACTCCTCACTCACCCAAAGTCTCGTGTCCTGAGCTGAAGTCAGGGCCCTCACACAGGACAAGATCAGTCATGTGATATTCCCGTCTCTGGACAACGAGCCAGCTAACGTCACACGTTTGCTCTGAGAAACACTTTGATTCTCACATCGTATGAGAGTCTGATGTTAGAGCCACTAACACAAATGTTTTATTCCCCTTTTGTTACCAGGTGCTGATAGTGTTCAGATATAGGACAACGTGTAATGAGGTCGACTTGAAATCATCTCAAAGTACCATTTTTACAACTTGATAATAAGAAATGACAACAACACACAGACTCATCGGTCAGTGACAGGTTTCCTGAGATGTCACCGCAGAGATTTGTTTCATGTGAAGGTTAAAATTCACATGGTGTCCAAAACGAGTCCATCCAGCGTAACAGAGATGAGACAGTTCTGGGAAATTCACATGCAGAATAAACAGATGGAGAATCTAACAGTAAAGCTAAAAAGCTGCATATAACAGAGGAACACTACAGCTTCTGTGCTGTGACCATAATAAGACCAGCAGCAGCTGATGAAGCACAAACTCTGTAACGGTGACGTTTTCCTCACCGTCTGTGCCGAGCTCATCGTTTCCTCTGTAGCGGCTGAGCCGAGTCCAAACTGTTCCTCCGCTGCTCCGTCAGACTCTTCTCCTCCTGCTGATCAGCTGGGGCACAAAAACAGAACAACAAATAAACATAATTCGTTTCTTCAGTTGTTCCTGTGACTTTAGAGCCACAATAATCCAAAGACTGAGCTTCAAAGCCTTAAATTCTCCTCCTTCAGCAGAAGATCTGACAATGAGTCGTGTTTTTAATAGATATAGGACAACACACTGACTGATTTATCTGCCTACAATCAGTGAACATACGCAGGTCTGCTCTTGAGTTTCTCCTGCAGAGTCCATACAGATGGACCTGAGGCAGCTCCACACATCAGACACGACCTCTGTGTCTGCTTTACTTACAAAAACACTGAAATAAATCAAACGTCACAACGTTTTTTCTTTTTTTGTCCAGGATGATTTTAGTTCTGAGTTAAAATTGTATTCAAGTGCTAAAGCATGAAGTGCCAGGAGCTGATAATCGAACAGCTGTTCCTGTTTCCACCTGTCAGCACAGGTGGAAACAGTGCGCACATTCTTCATTCAAGCAGAAGTACAGATGTTACTGCAGCACTCGAGTCAAAAAGTCTCTGAAATGCTTAAAAGTAAAAAAGCAGCTCGTTGAAGATGTTTCTGTGCAAACATAACTCAGATTAACTTAATTATACTTCATTTTTTGTAACATCTGTTATGTAAAACACAAGCAGAGAAACAGCTGTTTAAGTTCGCCTACAGTGGAGATGCTGACTCTCCACATCTAAACAGAAAATAAATGTTTGCCTGTTTCATCTGCGTCATTTACATCAGTCCTGAGTGAAAAATGCTTCCACACCACGTTTGTCTTTTATTCTTTTAGTGTGGTCGCTCCCTCTGTGAGGTCGGGGAGGCACAGTGAGGTGAGACGGTACCACGGAGGATTAATCACAGATCACGGCTCGCTCCACTGCAGTTAATCTGATACATCATTACATTTGTTTTCATGATCAACACATTTGGAGAACTGCAGGCATGCTGCATATACGTGTAATATATCCAAAGAAATACTCACAGGATAACACGTATGTACTAAATGTATATGCTGCAGGCTCGTCCTCTTTAACATTAAAAACGTGTTTTTAAGAATGTGTTCAGAGTAAGTTTACGTTTATATTTGTGGTCATTCACGACGTTCCTGCGCCTTCCCATGAAATGTCTGCTCAATACATTCAGACTAAAGAAGATTATTATTAGCCATCAATAAACAGCTTAAAAACCCTCACATGCAACGATGCACTGCTCTGTTACCACCAGACAGCAGAAGCAGCTGTGCTGTGTTATTAACGCTGAAATCCTGACTAAACACAGCACTGAATGCATCGCTGATGTTTATTTTCAGCGGTTAAATAATTATTTTTTAACCAGGCGGATTTTTTTCTCCATCCTTTCATCCGACCGTTGTCCATTTTATCCCATTAGGGTCCTACTAAACCCATTTGGCCGACGAGGGGCTTTGCTGTCCCGTATAAAGAACTCAGGTATGTCCGGAGCAGTTATCAGTCTAGCTGGACAGCTGGGGCTTTGTTTTTGTTTAGCCCTCACATTCACGCTGATGGGCCTCAAATCAGATTCTGAACAGGCATCTGCGCGGACACCCATACTGCAGTGGCAGCTTCGTTAATGTCACCAGTTAAACTCAAAACTCTCATTTTTCCTTCTCATGAACGACACTGCTGCAGGCTGTCGGGTGAAATAAAGAAATCTGCATTTAAAGATGGAAAGTTCCCCGAGTTTTGTTTTCCGGTTTCCTTATTTTCCGGTTTGTCGGGACCTCCGACACATCAGTTTGACATCATCAGCAGTCAACAGCGGAAGCACCGCGGAGAGCAGCAGAAGACCTCCTCAGGAGCTAAACCCAAGATTAACTGAGCTCCGATTAACGTTAGCTCGGTGCTTACCTTTAGATGAAACCGAGAGAAACTCCTAGCCGATGCAGCCGGACGTCTCCTTTCCCCTCATCTTCCGGTTTTCTGGCGGGTGTCAAACAGTAAAAGGTGCTTTACCGCCACCTGCTGGTGTGGAGAAACTGACCTCTGTGAGGTTTTCAATCAGCTTCCTTCCTCCAGCCTCATATTTCTGACAGTGTAACAGAACTGGTTTCATTCACTCCACGATAATCTCATTTTTAACATCTCTGTTCTGAACTATGTTATTTTTAAACCGGTGTGTCATCATGTGACAGTCTCCTCTCTTCTCAATTCTCCAGTTTTCCTTTAAATCATGTAAAACCATCTTTTTTTCACGTTCTGCATTATTAAGCTCTGGATTTCTGTTCCCCTTCAGTGGACACGTTTTGGTGATTTCTCTGGATTTTTTTTCCTTTTACTCTAAAATGATATTTTAACAGGGTCAACGTCAGGGTAATAGACATACAGCAACATGAATTAGCAATTTTGGTGACTTAGAAAGTTGTCAGTGAACTGAGCTTCATAGCATGGCCTCTTAACTTCTTGTGAGTGATTATGAGCAACCACAGCTGCTGACTTCTCTGAGGCCAGTTAAATAGGGCTCATTAGACACAAACACTACAATGGGAAAGTCAAAGTAGCTCAGCATAGATCTGAAAAAGCGAATTATTGATATGAACAAGTCAGGAAAGTCACTTGGGGCCATTTCAAAGCAGCTGAATGTCCCAAGAGCAACAGTGCAAACAATTGTTTGTAAGTATAAAGTGCATGGCACTGTTTTGTCACTGCCAAGATCAGGAAGAAAACGCAAGCTATCACCTGCTGCTGAGAGAAAATTGGTCAGGAGTGTGAAGAGTCAACCGAGAATCACCAAAAAGCAGATCTGCCAAGAATTAGAAGCTGCTGGAACACAGGTGTTATTGTCCACAGTCAAACGTGTTTTGCATCTCCATGGACTGAGAGGCTGCCGTGCAAGAAGGAAGCCCTCGCTCCAAAAATGGCACCTTAAGGCTCGACTGAAGTTTGCTGCTGATCACATGGACAAAGATAAGACCTTCTGGAGGTTCTGTGGTCAGACGAAACAAAAATCGAGCTTTTTGGCCACAATGCCCAGCGATATGTTTGGAGGAGAAAAGGTGAGGCCTTTAACCCCAAGAACACCATGCCTACAATCAAGCATGGTGGTGGGAGTATTATGCTGTGGGGCTGTTTTGCTGCCAATGGAACTGGTGCTTTACAGAGAGTAAAAAGCAGGATTACCTTCAAATTCTTCAACATAACCTAAAATCATCACCCCGAAGGTTGGGTCTTGGGCACAGTTGGGTGTTCCAACAGGACAATGATCCCAAACACATATCAAAAGTGGTAAAGGAATGGCTAAGTCAGGTTAGAATAAGGGTTTTCGAATGGCCTTCCCAAAGTCCTGACTTAAACCCCATTGAAAACATGGACAATGCTGAAGAAACAAGTCCATGGTAATGGTAAAATGGTAAATGGCCTGTATTTGTATAGCGCTTTACTAGTCCCTAAGGACCCCAAAGCGTTTTACACTACATTCAGTCATCCACCCATTCACACACTGGTGATGGTAAGCTGCATTGTAGCCACAGCTGCCCTGGGGCGCACTGACAGAGGCGCCCCAGTTTAGTTAAATTTGATGTCAGAAAGCCATCAAATTTAACTGAACTGCACCAATTCTGTCAAGAGGAGTGGTCAAAGATTCAACCAGAAGCTTGTGGATGGCTACCAAAAGCGCCTAATTGAAGTGAAAATGGCTAAGGGTCATGTAACTAAATATTAACACTGCTGTTGCATATTTTTGACCCAGCAGATGTGATCACTTTGTTAACCCAAAATAAAGTCATGCTGCTGCACCCTTGGTGTTCTTCCAGCAGGAGTTGGGCCTGGGCATCCCTGCAGAGACTGCATCCCCCATGACCTTGATAAGTGCTAGAAGATAAATGGGTGGCTAGATGTGGAAAAAAAGAAAGATTAAATTAAATATTCTAATACATAAAAACTATAAATCTACTGCTTATTTGTTTGTTTGTGTGGCTTTATTTTGAACATGTTGAAATAATACAAGAACATCAAAGAAAAGAAAAAACACAACTAATCACAACAGAAAATAAGCAAAACAGAATAATCCTAATAAATAATGTGGAGAAGGATGAGCCTATGTAACCCCCCATCTTTTTTCTTTTTGTACCAATAATCATCACCCTTTTCTTCCTGTTTATATCGTATCCAATCATAAATCCTTTCTTTACATGTTTACATCGTGCGCCAGGAGGTAAACATATTTATGGATCTCTGTAACCAGTATTATCCTTATGGCCCTTTTTATTTGTTATAGGGATAATGATGATAGTGAGCATTTATAAGTATTGGCCCAAACCTCTGCACAATAATTCATATAAAGTGAAAGCAGAATGTGTTTTGCTTTACTCAATATTGAAATGTTTCTTGGAACTGTGTTATGTATGTTTTATATGAGATTTCCATCTTATTTTATCATCTATTTTTTGTTATCATCTATTATATCTGTCTATACCAAGGAACTTATGCTGAACTCTTTCAATTTCCACAGCATCTATGTGAGTCTGCACTTTAGTTGGACAATTCCCAAACAAGATGATTTTAATTTTTAAGTAAAATTAAAATCATTCGCCCAGAAAAAACAAATATTTGTGTCATAAAACTGGTTCCTACTTTACAAATAACTAAATAAATACTGAATCCTTATGGATCAAGTACAGAACCTCCAGGAAAACCACAAGCAATGTCCAAGCATGATGAGGAATATTCTCCCAACTTTCAAATTGTTTCCTGTCCCTTAAATAAATTTACAATCAGATGTAAAATTATTTACATCTGATTGTAAAATTAGATGTAAATAATCCATCCCATATCGTTTAATAGTGGTTATTAATTACGATTTCATGGCTGATTTTTTCTTAAATGCTTTTTGAAGATTTAGGAATAATCCAGCCACAAGCTGTTTCTGATCTACAGCATTTGTAACCTCCTTGATTAATACCAGTGTTTAATGGCTCAATCTGAATCGATACTGACAGTTATCCTACTGTTGACGGTCAGTATTACTTTCCCCCGCCTGTCCCATTTGGTTCTTTTGCCATCAGAATTATTGTTTAAAGGCAAAGAAAGATGCCCAACGGATTTACTTTACCAAATGGACCATCCCGGCCTTGCCGTATTGGTCCATTTGATTGACATTTGTTTTTATCGTTTATTTCATTTTATTTTCACTTGCTACAGGACAGACATGACTGAGGGAAAGAAAAACAGCGGGTAAGAGGAACGGTGATAATAACAGTATACTAATACTACTAATACTGAATCGATACTACGGTCACTGACTGACTTATGACAGGTTGAATATTAATATTAACTAATTCAATAAATGACAAGCAAAACACTAACGGTGATATCAGAGGTTGCACATAAAGACAGGAAATTAATCTGTGTCAGATCTCCTTCAGATTCAGCAGGAGGGGGCGAGTGAGACGGAAACTCAGAGCTGTTGAGACATTTGTTAAGAACCTTTTTATTTGAAGTGTTTACCACATGAACATCTAACAGATACCGTTTAATATTTAGATCAACAAAAAAGTTGAATACAGTGCTCTTTTCTAATAAAAAGCTAGTTTAACCTTCAACAATCAAGTAGCTGACTTGAGACGAACACTTCCCAGTGAACTTTAGGAATTTCTTAGTTACTAATGCAAGAAAATAATAACTACACAGAAAAAGCTGGCAAATAATAATTAAGTGGAATTTTCACAACTTGACAAACCAGTATTTTTCTTTCATTCAGAACTTTATTCAAATGGTCAGTAAATTTCCTCAACAACCTTACGAGATGACGAACCACACTTATTGAACCAAAAATCTTGAGAGAAAAAGTCAGAGAAGTAAAATAATAATACTTTTCATTTTTTTCAATCCCCTACAAAAGGTCAAGTCTTATCTTCTTTACAAATTCTGAGTAGCAAAACAAGAAAGGTTCACAAATAATACAATTTCTGACAGCTAAACCACAATGCTGTTGTCTGAGGCAATAATTATTATGGAGACTCACGCTTGCCCTTAGCAATGTTCAAATGTTGCTAAAATCCAAAGGAAGTGTTGACAAAGAACATAAAGGTAAACTAAAACTAAGTTAAAAGTATGCAACTAAAACTTTTATACCCACCCAGAGGAAGTGTATTAAACATATGCAAATACTCCATTTCCACTGACTGGCAGTTGCTGGTTTGAAAAATTCTAGCACTGGTAAATTTTTTCAGACTGTTTCCAGTTTGAACAGTTTTATCTAATAAGAACTTGTGTGGACTAATTTTGAATCTAACCAAACCAAAACATTCTGTCTAAACTTTGACTGACTGAGCTAATGGAATATGCAACATTAACAAAGGCCCAAGTGTTTCTTTCATTTAGGCTTAAGTCCCCTTACAGTCCTGGAGGTAATTTAATTCGCTTATTTAACAATTATCTTTTTTTATCATTTCAATGTCTAAACCACTTTTTTACTCTACATTTTTACTGGTTTTCTCAGGGCCTATAGAGAAACTAGCACCACTGCACAACAGACCAATAAGGTCATTAAACAATGGATAATCTAATGTACCATTTTGTTGTACTGCTACCGAACTTTAAAGGTACTGAAAGTTAAGTAAATGGTAAATGGCCTGTATTTGTATAGCGCTTTTACTAGTCCCGCCTAGGGACCCCAAAGCGCTTTACACACCCAGTCATCCACCCATTCACACACTGGTGGAGGCAAGCTACAGTTATAGCCACAGCTGCCCTGGGGCAGACAGTACACAAGATGTGACACTAACTGAAATCTCAGGAATCTATATCTATTCTGTGCAGCCTGATCTCGAGGGTTTTAAGTCTGAGACCATAAGTCTGGCTAGATACTTCGAGGCACTTCCTTTTATCCAGTGAAGGAAATGATTTCTGCTCAGCATGTTTGATCTGATGTTTCCACAGACCTCGCGATGAAGCAAATATTTTTGGGCACTGGTAACAATAAAACTGCTTATTTGCAATGTGGCTACGCTTGTGACTGGTGTAGGAATTGTGAGTCCTGAAACTCTTGTCGCACTGGTCACAGTCATACTGTTGCTCTTTGTCGTGAACATGTGCATGTCGTGCGCGCATAGATGCTGAAATAAAGGATTTGTCACAGTGTTTGCACTTAAAAGGTTTCTCCCCAGTGTGGGTACGTTCGTGGTACTCAAATGAAGACAGGGAGTTGAATATCTTTCCACAAACTTCACAAGGAATTATTATCTCTTTGGTGTGGATGAGGTGATGTAAGCGGTAAGATCTTGAATGTCTGAAGCTTTTCCCACACTCATCACAGGAGTATGGTTTTTCTCCAGTGTGTCCACGTTCATGAAGCGTGCGATGACCTGAGGATGTGAAACTTTTCTCACAATGTCGACACTTGAATGGTTTCTCCCCTGTGTGAATTCGTTTGTGTCTTCGGAGACTACCTGCGTTGGTGAATGATGACCCACAGACATCACAGACATGACCTTTAACCCCACTGTGGACAACTTTGTGGCATTTTAATAGACCCAGTGTTGGGAAGCCTTTCCCACATTCTTTGCAATAGTTCAGTTTGTGTCCAGTGTGCATGTTCTGGTGTCTTCTTAAGGTTAACAGCTGGCTGAAAGTGTTTCCACACTGGACGCAGCGGTATGGTTTATTGCCACAGTGCTGACAGCGGCGAGGATTTGAGCCATATGTGCTGCTCCATTTCTGAAACAATTACCAAAGGTTATAAGGAAAACAATCAGTTACAGTCTGAGATCTTAGGTATTTACTTCTCACATCTAACACACTGACTCCGCACTTACTGTCTAATGTCTAAAATACTTAAAACAATATGATATGAAAAAAAGATTTCAGAAAACATTTCTTGAAATCCATTTCAAATACCTGACAGTGGTGGCACTTGATTGGTTTCTTTCCTTTGTGAATCTGTCGATGGTGCCACAGAGAGCTGGAACTTTTAAAACGCATACCACACTGGTCACATTTGACTGGTCTCTCCCCAGTGTGGTCTCGTTTGTGGATTATTAGGCTGCGATAGTGGCTGTAAGCTTTCCCACACTGTTCACAGCGATGCGGTTTCTCCCCTGTGTGTGTAACTTTGTGGGCTTCTAATCCTGAATACAAAGGAAAACATCTACCACATACTTCACAGCAGTACAGATCCTCTCCCGTGTGCATTCGTCTGTGTCTTTTCAGGGTCACTTTCTGGCTGAAGTTTTTTCCACAAAGGTCGCAGCGATATGGCTTGAGTCCAGAGTGGGTATGCTGATGGAGAGTTAAGACTTGCTTGGAGGAAAAGGCTTTCCCACACTTATCACACTTGTATGGTTTCACTCCAGTATGCCTGTGTTGATGATTTTTTAAGTTACTCTTGCTGACAAAAGCCTTTCTGCACAGCTCACAGCTGTGTGCCTTCACTCCACTGTGAACGAGCTCATGCCTCTTCAGGTATGCCAAATGAGCAAACTCTTTCCCACATTCATCACAGGAGTGTAGTTTCACTCCAGAGTGGGCAACTAGGTGCACTGCTAAGCTACGTTTTTTGGCATAAGCTCTTTCACACTGGGTACACTTGTATGGTTTTTCTCCAGTGTGAGTGCATAGATGAATTTTGAGGTTGCCGGACTGTGTGAATCCTTTCTCACACTTATCACAGCGGTATACTTTATCACCAAAGTGGACGCACTGGTGCCTTCTGAGCTCAGCTGATGAAGTGAAAGCTTCCTCGCACTGGTCACAAGAGTAACGCTTCTCCCTTGTATGAAGTTTACTGTGTTTCTTTAGATTTCCTTTCAAGAGGAAAGCTTTTCCACATATCTCACACAGGTACTGTTTCACATTTTCATGTATTTTCTTATGTGCTTTGAGGCTGGCTGTCCAACAGAAAGCTTTTCCACACTGGTCACAGGAATGTTGTTTTTTCCCAGCATGGCTGTTCTGGTGTTCTCTGAGACTATTTTGTTTTGTGAATCCTTTCCCACACTCATCACACCAGAACCTTTTTTCTCCAGTGTGAGCTCTCTTATGTACCTTCAGGTAGTTGAGTAAACTGAAGGACTTGCCACACTCCTCACAGGTGTACGGCTTCTCTCCAGTGTGGATGCGCAGGTGTCTTTTCAAGGCTGCTATATGATTAAATGACTTTCCACACTGGCCACAGGAGTACGGTCTCCTTCCAGTGTGGGTGTTCTGGTGTTCTTTTAAAGCACATAAAACTGGGAAAGCTTTCTCACATTGATCACAGGGATATGGTTTTTCTCCAGTGTGGGTGCGCTTGTGTACCGTGAGGGCAGATGTGTGACGAAAGGTCTTTTGACACTGGTCACAGCTGAAGGGTTTTTCTCCAGTGTGAATACGTGTGTGAATTCTTAGAGCTGCTGCTGTGATGAAAGCCTTTTCACAATGCTCACAGTTGAAGGGTTTCACTCCAGAGTGGATGCGTTGGTGGTTTCTGAGCTGTTTTGCAGTGGGAAAAGTCTTTCCACATTCTTTGCAGGGGTGTGATTTGTCTTTGTTTGTTGCTGGGGAAGCCTTATCATCCTGAGATCGCTGAGTTCTCACTTTGCTTTGTCTTTTACATTTCTGCAACAACAAACAGATACAGGAGTAGAGACAGTGAGTGCAAAGTATTCATAGTCAACCTTAAACCACATTGTTCTCTCATGACAAAAGGTGAGACCCATCTTTGTGACATTTTGTGTGATTGGGTCTGGGCCACATCATACAGTTCATGATAATACCATTATAATGTTAGGCAATGATAAGAAAATGAAATATCGCAATAGCATATGGGTAAAACGCGGATGTGCAGTGCCTTTGTTTTCATACACACATTGCGGAAAAAGCATGGCGGCAATGGAGAATGAGAAGGCAGAAACTGGATCGTTAAATGAAACAGATGAACCACAATTGGTTTGTAAAAATGATGCAACTTCAGTGGTGTCTAACTGGTTTGGCTTTCATCCGTCAGATACACACCAAAGCACAATTTTTGGTAGAGCATGCAAGCGGGCCGTCATTATTACCGAACCGATTTTATGTACACGGCGCTCAAAAATCTGTCAAAAAATGTTTCAGTACGACTTTGCTGAGCTACGAAGCCGCACTGCTTGATGGATTGTTGGAGCATTACGGCTATCGTAGGCAGGAGCCTCGCGGAGTGATACGTACTGTGCTTCCACTGGAAATGCCTTTTGGTTAAACTGTCAGCGAGGAATTTGAATTTGCACTGTTACATTTTTATATAACTTTAATGCACATAAAAAACAGCTGCATGTTTAAGTGAAAATACATTGATGGGTTTGTTTGTTTTTTTGCACTAATAAAGTTGTGGACTTGTAAAGTATTTTGTCTCGTGTCAATTATATCGTCAGTTATATCATTATCGCAAATTTTCAAATGTATATCGTGATAAATATTTTTGGTCATATCGCCCTGCTCTACTTGTAAATCAAATGTGTAGTTGTGAACTGAGTTTTGTAACCTTGTAAACCAAAATATCTGAACATTTTATGTTTGTGCATCTGCAGATGAGAATTTCTGTGTGAGTAAAAAACATTTACACGAGTTACAATTTTTTTTGTTAAGGCCTGGTTACAGCAAAAAACTACGTGTAAAACTCTGCGCTCAGGTTTCCTGGCTGTGTGGGAGTTTCAACTTACAAGTAGGGGTGGGCGATATAAACGATATACGATAGAAACTATATAAATTTGGCCAACGATAAAGATTTTGACTATACTGCTCTACCGCGATAGCGCATGTTGATGATGTCATAGAGCTGCACCTGTTTTGGTCTAAAGCATCGCAGTGGCTGTTGTCATATGTCACTGTATGATAATACAACCATTATCATCTGCAAATTATGCCGGGCGACAGTCGTAGCAAAGAGATGAAGCACTTTTATCGAGTGGAAGAAAAGTTGGCGTTCATCCTCCAGCTTCACTGTGCTAATGTTATGCTAACATAGCTGTGTCGCTAGCAATCACGTAGCACAACATTATATACCAGGTAGCCCAACTTCAGTAACCCTGCAAACGCCACTGCTGTTTAGTTTTCTGCACTCCATCTTTGGCTTCAACTACTAAAACACTTAAACTACAAATTTTTTCAAAATCCGCTATCATCGACAGTTTTGTGTCAGAGCACTGACACTGAGGTGCACTCGTCACCTTCTTTGAAGAGCCCATTGTTCCTCTGCAGCGGCTGAAGGAGGACCAAGCTCCTCTTCCTCAGATCATCTTCATCCCACCAAACATCACATCAGCCTCCGTCTGTGTTTTCAGATTTCGACTCCACCCTTTATCTCGTAGATTCAAGATTCAATCCTAAACGTAAACATGACATGAAAGTCTTTAGATGTGAGAATGTGTTCGTCACTGCAGAGACTCGAGTGAGTAAAAACGCACTCCTTCATCTCATAATCATGATTTATTTTCATTGTATTTTAAAGACCTACAGAATCTCAGATTATGATAACAGCTAATGTTGGGTGTGAGTAAACAGCGTATGCAGTATATAAACACACCTAAGAAAAAGACCTGGACTGTGGCTCGGTCCAGGTTCAGATGGAAATAAATTCAGCATTTATGAATAACGATCCCAGAGTCTGGAGGGAGAGGGGAGGTGTGACGCACACGGTGAAGTTTCTGTGGTCTGTGATGATTTGAGGCACCATGCTAGCTGCTGCTGTTGGTGGCAGTTGGTCCAAAGTCAACTCTGTTGCTGTGTCCCAAAACGTAGGTCGCATCCTTCAGAGGACCCGGCCTTCGCGGTCTGTGTGGGCCGGGTCTTTCGAAGACCGAGAAGGCCAGAAGAGCGAGGCTGTGAAATGGGACAGTCTCGCCTTCAGATTTGCGTCACCGCGGTGTCGGTGGAGTTGAATAAACTTGCCCGTCTGCTCCTTGCTGTCTAAAATATAACAGGAGACTGGAGTAAACTCTCGACCGTCTCACACTTCTGTTTAACCCTCCTCTCAAGATATTCTTCCTTCTCGCCTCTTTAAAGAAGCTCTTCATGTTATTGGGCCGAGTATTTTATTTGTATTAAATACTTCATTGTCATCAGGTTGTGTACCAGCTGTTTTCAAACATGCTGTTGTGCAACTTGTGCTTCCAAACTTCAGGCTAATGTCTAAACGTTTTAGACCCTCAGAGGATTTGTGAAGAGTTCCAGTCTGGTTTTAAATCTCATCGCAGTCCTGAGCAGTGTTGGGCAAGTTACTTTGAAAAAGTAATTAGTTATAGTTACTAGTTACTTCTTCAAAAAAGTAACTGAGTTAGTAACTGAGTTACAAGATTCTAAAAGTAATTAATTACTTGAAAAGTAACTATTGCGTTACTAAAAAATGTTTAACCCTCTGGGCTCCAGGGTACAATCGGCCATTTTAACCACTTTGATGTTTCCTCCACATTTACCTTTAAAAACTGTTTATTTGTCTTGTTTGGTCTCATCAGCACAACCTCACGTGTCTGAATCTACAGTCATGTTTTCATTTTGACAAACTGTGTTAACACAACTGATCTAAAATCAGACAGAAAACATAAAATCAGAGTGGAAAAAGTTATTTTTACTGTAACAACCACAAACATGTTTAATGATCATATTTCATAACTTTAAATGCAAATATAAATTGTCAATTTTAAAATTCTGTGCACAAGTTTTGCAAACAAAGTTATTTGCAGCCATTTACCTTTTACCCTTTTTTTAATAACCATTTCAAACTGTTTCCAGAACAATCAGCTGTTCTTCAATAAGACGCCACAAATTATTTGTGCGACTCCAAAATAATCATTAGTGTCCAGTATAAAGGAGAAGATCACAGCCTGATACCTGCAGGTCTGACAGCAGCTCATAAGCAGAGAGGTCTCGCTGCTGTCCTCAGACAGTCAACATGAAACTATTGAGGAACAAACACGCGTTTATATTGTTCATCATGACTGGTTTTACTGGCCATCAACACAGTTTATAAACTGGTATATGTCACCTTGTTGCTTTGTCTGTAAGTGGTCATGTGATTGACCACGACTCCTTTATTCTTCCTCAGTCAAACAGCAGCACTCATGCGATTGTTTTGCCCCCTGAGCTCCAGCTGTTGTGCTAGAAAGTCAACGCCGTTAGTAACGCCATTATTCCCATCACTGGTACTGTGACTGCGCTTTTATGAGATTTTAATGGTCTTCTTTTAACCGTCGACTCGGGTTGCTCTGTGTTTTAGTCCTTTTAGATTTGACTCCTGCCTTTGGGATCTAATTTTAGGAAATACAACATTCCCTTTCATTGTTATGCTGACGAAATCAAATTTTACTTCCCCTTGAAACTGGACGTCTCTGTCCCAGTGCAGCCTTTAACTGTTTACATGATGTCAAAGACTGGTCAACACACAGTTTTCTTACACTAAATGAAAATAAAACTGAAGTTTCGGTTTTTCACGCCCCTTTGAACAAGTTAGCCGATACCCTCGGTCCTCTTGCTTCTCATCTTTCTCTCACTGTAACGAGTGTTTTTAGATATCTCCTTTAAATTAGAGAAGCAAGTGTCCACAGATGTGACAACAAGCCAAAGCTCAGCCTGATCGTCCCCCTGAGACCTGCAAACACTTATTCATGCCTTCATCACCTCTTGACCAGCTACTGCAGTTCCCTCTGTTTGGGTCTCCAACACTCATCTCTCCATCACTTGCAGTTATGCTGCTGCACGTCTTTTAACAGCTCTTAGAATATATGAACACATCACTCCAGTTTTAGTAAACTTACACTGGCTCCCTGTAAAGTATCGTATTGATTTTAAGATTCTTTTACTTAATTTTAAAGTTTTAAATAATATGGCGCCCAGTTATTTAAACGAACTCCTCAACATGTACGACCCCAAAAGAGCACCGAGATCGTGCAGCCAGATTCAGTCTTTTAAATCACGTCTTAAAACTCACTTTTTACTTTTAATTCGAGTTCAGTTTGAGCACCATCAGGCCTGCTTTATGTTTTTAATGTTAATTTATTGTCATTTCTCTGTATTTGTTTCTCTATTGTTTTTTCTTGTTTCTAACCAGTTGTGAAGCACTTTGGTGAACTCTGTTCCTTTTAAATGTGCTTTACAAATACATTTTGAATTGAATTAACCTGGGGATGTGAGCTGCTTTATAAAAATCACCTGAAGAAGAATCTGCTGAGCACACATGAGGAAGTTTCTCCATAAAAGCAGGTAAAACCGTCTCTTTGCAGGTGAAATTTGGATTATTTGAGAAGTTAATGGCAAATATCAGATCCACACAAAACCGTGAAACTGTTCTCTGCACTACAATGTGATTCAATTTGATTTACTCAAGTACTTTATTGAAGTAAAGTTTGGATGTGCTTGTTAACATGCAAACATTGTACTTTAAAGTTTTATTTCCTTCTTATTTTACAGATGTTCTACATGATGCTGCAGCAGACGGGATTCATTCAAACCATCTGCAGCTGCAACATTAAAACGAATAATATTATTATCGCAGATAAACGTGTTTAATGAGTGCTTCGCGTCGACACTTAAACTTTGACTGCGAGTCTAGATTCGTGTTTTCAGGCTGTGGTGGAGACACTTTCCTGTGGAGCAGTGGGCTCGCGCTGTCTCACACGTGTCAGCTTCAGCTGCCTCCGCACGCGCCTAATGAGCGTGCGGGACATAGCGGGCTAACCTCAGGCTGGCGCAAACGCGGTGGTTTCCTCCGGACGAGCTCAGGCCACAAACCCGGGCTGGAAGTCTTGGGTAAGGCCAGACGGTTGTGCTGAAGCGGATCTTCAACTTTTATCCGTCTTTTTCTGCAGCTGCTTCTTCTTCTTGTCCTACTTTACTTCCGTTGTTCCACCACCTCAGATCCGCATCATCGCCACCTGCTGGTCTGGAGTGCGAAGCAATAAACGCGCCTCCGTGAGCTATGGAGGGCCTCAATTGCCAAAATAAGTCAAATTATCACATAATTTAACAATTAATTAAACACATGTCATTAACTAATTCAAAATGGAAGTAATTAAGTAGCTAATTAATTAAAGTATAATTAATTAATTAAATTATTTTTCTTTGAAGTTTGTAAAATATTTTGTTTACAATTTCAGAATCAGAATCAGCATACTTTAAGGAAAATTATGTGAGTTACAGTTGCTCCAGTACAGTAACAGTAAGAAAAAACAGGCTAGACTATTTAACCATATAATATGTTACAGATTTAAGAAATAGCACAATATATACACAAATCACTCCATAATAGGATTGACAGAGGTGATTATAAATAAATATCAAGAATATTGGCAGCAATATTACTGAGTAGAAAAGAGTGTGTGCAAAAAGGGTGCAACTATTGCAGTGTTTACAGTGTGTTAGATGGAGGAGTTGTACAGGGAGACGGCCACAGGCAGGAATGATTTCCTGTGTTGGTCAGTGGTGTTATTTGGTCATCTCAGTCTCCCACTGAACGTGCTCCTGTGGCTGCCCAGTACGTCATGGAGTGGGTGGGAGGTATTGCCCAGTATTGTCTTAATCTTGGACAACATCCACCTCTCAGACACCACCCTAACGGAGTCCAGCTCCATCGCCACAACATTACTGGCCTTGTGGATCAGTTTATTTAGTCTGTTGGCATCTGCGACCCTCAACCTGCTGCCCCAGCATGCAACAGCGTCGTGGATTTCACTGACCACAACCGACTCGGGATTGATTGATTGATATGAGCCAGCAGCCTTTGAACAGCTGCAGTTAGGAGGATGTTTTCTTGCAGAGTTTTCTTCTAGGATGTGGAAGAAGCCTGATGGTACAACAACAGAAGTCTGACTTCTTTGATACTGAGGAAAGAATTTCATTGTCCTCCAAATTTATCTTCTGAACATCTTCAAACTCTGTTTCGTGTCCAGCTGAAGAATAATGGTTGAACAAAACAAGCCTTTAACCAGTGTTTATGTGCATCGGCTCATAAGTTCTGCTGCATGTCTGACACTTGTAAGACAGACAAACATTCATCCTCATGGATGTCTCAGAACTGTGGGAGGAAGCCTGGGTTCCTGTAGAGAAGCCACATAGGGACACGGATGGACTTAAACTCTCCCTGATGTGACTACTGCACCACTTATTTATTTCTTTTTCCCCCACTGCAGGACAGAAATCATTCATTCTTGGGGAGCATGGCCAGACTTTAGGCTGGAATTGATGCACTGTAGAGCTGCACCTGTTTATGATAGGCAGAACTATTAGTGTACCATTAAAAGTTAATTAAAGGTTCTCTTTAGCTGCAGCGATAGGGCTCAGTGTTCCTCTGTGTTTGTCTACATCTAGTGGACAATCACATTTACTACATGCCAGCTTGCTCCCCCACCTTCAGTAAAACAATTGTTGTATTATTAACTGGGTCTGTTTATATTTTGCAATAAGAGGTGAACTAAGAGTTTCCAGCGACTGACTGTGAGACGTTTTAGCATCACAAACAGGGGAAACGTTATTGTGCCGTCTCAGCAGAGGTGTTGGGTTTCTGGGAGTTTTGTGGAGATTTTTGGTGCATTTGTTTTTTAATTTCTGCTCCCTCAGCGTAGTTTGTCTGCACCACTTGTTTCATTTATAACCCTAAATCAATAATAGACCATTACTTCAGCTCTGAGTGGGCTATTTATATAGACCATGAAATAATTAATCACACAACAAGAAATACAGTTTCCTAAAAGTTAATGAAAGTATTTTATTTACTTCATCGCGTTTCGGTTCATATGATCTAATTTAAAACCTGCTTTATTCAATGTTAACTTTAAACCGTATCTACGCTATCAATAAAGGTTATTAAAACCCCCATTAGTTGTGTCCCTCCGCCCCCGATGTTTAAAACTCCTCTCCCTCTTCTGCCACGTTTTTGCTCCTCTCCAGAGGGAGGAACGACACTGGGAAGCAGCGCAGGAATCTGATTGGTGAGAAAACACAAGAAACCGCCTGTTGCCCCGCCCACACACTCATTAGGCAGCTCTGATTTGTCAACTACTAAGCCAATCACGGTTACCATGGACTTTGGCTTTGCTGGTATCCAAGTGAGGACGTGATTTTTGGTGAACGCGTCGCTCCATCGCACAGAGCGGAGAGCAGAAAGCGAACAGGAGCTTTCACCGCGACAACCACGGCCAGGTTAGAGAGTCACCTCATCGCTGCTTGACTGAAACAAACATCGGATACTTTACGAAGCAATGGCGCAGAGAAAGAATCCCAGAAACCACTCAAAAAAAGGTACGTACCCTTTATCTGACTGGGTTCTCCCGCCTGTGTCTCTAATTCAGACTTCCGTTTAACATTCTGCAGTTTATAGCTATTTTCAGTCTTTGGAAAGGATCGCGTGTAGTACATCAAAAGCGAGAATATATTTTTAATCCATAAGATTAGTTCTTCGATTCGGCTAATACACTGATACAAAATATAACGTAGACTCTTACTTTCGGAGGTAGATCTCCCGTGGTTCCAACAGCGCAAAGTGCGCACTGCCTGCGTCCTGAAGCGTCATTAACACGCTGTTAAATATCTAATTATAATAAACGAATCACAATTACTGTATTTTACTGAAGCCGAGTGGAGAAGTGGTTTTTACATATTCCCGCAGATGTCGTATTTTATGCTTATAACTTGTAGCGCCGTCTCTAAACAAATGCATATTCGACTGGAAGAATTTTCAATGGAGTCTGGTTGGATGTTCTCGCGATACAAGAGAGCGGGACTGGTTTCGCCCCTTTCTCCGCTAGCTCTGCTAAATGAACACAATAAAGCAGACTCCCAGTTTAACCTCCCTGATAAATCCCGGCATGCTCTGTGTGATTATAGCTTCATTGCCCATCGGTAACATGAAAGTGGCCGTGGAAACGACGCTAAGCTAAGCTAGCCCCCATCAATAACAGCCTGCTAACGGCAGCTAACTTTCTCCCAGGCAGCAGTGAGGGTTCATGTTATCTCTGTTATCTGTGCGGGAGTTTACTGGCCCCGCTCATTATTTACACATTTATAAACCCGATATAATCCGGGTTATTCCTCACTGCAGTCTGTAATTAATTTAAAGGGCAAAAACACATGAATCATGCTTTCACTGACATTCCTGAGACAGTCTGAGGTCTTTACACAGGGTCCCCAAAAACCTGAAATACAAACACATATAATTTCACATCAAAGCTAAATGTTGGTGTTTCTGTCATTGTTGGGTGTTACAAAGTGCAGTGTTACCTCCACGTTTCTCTCAGACATGCTTTCCATTTGTAACAACACATGCAAACATCTGTTAGATCAGGTGAGAGCAAGAATAACACCCGTGTGACATCCGTGACTGTGTGCACACACAACTCTGACACGCACAAACACACACACACATATATATATATATATATATATATATTCTTCTAGCAGAGAAGAGGGGCGGGGATAAAGGGTACAAAACAAAAACCAACAAAATAAGGAGACAAAAAATCCATCTATCAATCACCTGGATCACGTGTTGAGAAAGACAAAAGAAAACAAGCAGAAGAAAATGATGATCTATGGGAATATAACAGTAAATACTAAATATTAAACATTATTGTGTAAGATCGACAGCACAGTGTGCTTTGAGGTAGGAGCCAAAAAGGGTGTAGTTTGTGTGTGTGAGCACCCGTGTGTACACCTGTGAGCATGGACGCGCTTGTTTTTAAAAGGTTCCTTCATGTAATGATCTGCTAGAGGGTGTGGGGGGGCCACAACCCCGTCCACCAGGGCATGAAGCAGGTATGGAAGAGATCAAGACTCCAGACATCCAGAGGCCCCCAGAACACAAGAGACCAAGGAAGACCAACAGAGGGGCAGCCGTGCCACTGTCCCAGAAAGAGCTGAGGAGAGTCCCAGATGAGGGGTCACTCAGCAGCCGCGGAGCAGAAGCCAGGGGGGGTTGCAGCGACGTGCCCGTGAGCTCCGCCAGCTGTGACCGAGCCCCAGGCCGAGAGGCCGAGAGCACCCCACCCCCGAAGTGGCCCGAGCGAGCCCCAGGATCCAGGCCCCGATAAGCAGCCACCAAGGAGTGAGCCGGTGCGTACCTGGATGCCCATCCCCGGACACAAAGAACCACCAACGCACTGATGTCTGAGGGAAGTGGTGGGGGGAGATAGGCCTCCATACCTTGGAGGGCCTGAGATGCACACACACACACACACATAAACGCACACACACAGTGACGAGTGATGGATCGTAAGGTTCTTATCACATAAAAGCAGAACTGGCTGTAATGAGGTTCTCTAAGACCAGAGCAGCCGTTTCATGGTTGTTAATACAAACAGGAAGTTTGCTTTTTTTTCACAAACCATGAAGAGTGTCCCCATCCCCCACACGCATACACACACACACACACACACACGTTACTAGAGCCTCTTTATTTTTCATGTGTCCAGATGCCCAAACATCATGTGTAACCCTCCACGCTGGTGCGAGCTTGGAAACCTGTGATCTGGGAATAATTTTCCGACCACTATGAGGAAATCTTGGCTGAATATAAAACCACCCAGAACAGCTGGCTTTTGATGTACTTGTTCAGCTGCTGTTTAAAAAGAGACCACAAACAAAATTGTTGTGATTTCCAATCAGCTTCCAGTGTTGTTGTTAAGGAGACGGACCACTCACAGTCAGCTGCTGTCAGAGTCGAGGTAGAGATCAAAGGCTGAGTCGCTCTGCATCAGTTCATTAGAATCACGTTGGCAATTCCAGAAGTTGCTTCACAAATAGTGATCTAGTTGCTGAAGGGCAGCAATTTTACTGTAAACTGACACAGGTTGGTTTTTACACAGGCAGCCGATAAGCTGTGCTCATCTGTGCACCACTATCACCACTTAGTCTGCAAGATCACACTGTTATGCTGTTTCCATTTCGTTGTACATTCAGTACCAGTAGGCGCTTCGAGTCACGAGCACCAAACGCAGTGATCTGATTGGTCTGTTTATTAAATATGAAAAATCGAGCATGATCCAAAAAAATTAAGTGCCTCAAATCCGTCCTATTAAATCACGCTGCTGTCGATGCATTAAGAGGAAAACATCTTTAACACATGAAATTATTTGACCCAATTTATGCGTTTGGTGCATAAAGACCTCGAGAGTAAACGTTGTCAGTGTGAGTCGGACCGTACATTGACCTCTGACCTCTGGTCATCTGGAGCCTGAAGCTGTGGGTCAAACCTGCTGATACCGTCGTTACTCTTGTGTTTGAACCATCGCGAGCGCTTGAACTGCCGTTTGTATTCTCGGATCTTAAAACAGATCTTCACCATCACCAGATTATCCACCATTAACACCCACTTCACTCAGAGCCCAACAGCTGTGTGGAGCGCTCTCTCAGGGCTGTTTTCATTGGTTCCCTGCTGTGGTTCAGGACCAGTACAGCACCTTGGTTTTCCTGGCGTGGCCGTACTACCTGCTGATTATTTCTGAAACGCTTTATTTCAGGTGACGCGGCCGACAGCTGAGCGTCCAGAAATGCGAGTGTCAAGGTTACGCGGGGGCTATTCTGTCCTCTCTGGCATCTCTCGGCCAGCGTCGCCGGGTTTGTCAGCTCTAATAATAGTGTGGATCAGGTTCAGCAGCCCGTCACGATCCCTGTGCTGCTGGGAGGAAGAGGAGGAGGAGCTGCTTCACTCTTTGTCTTTGCTCGGAGACGCTGAGAGTTGCTGAAGCTTTTTGATGATCGTTCCTTTAGAGTCTTTGTTCTTTCGGATTGTTTTTATCTCGTCTGTCGCTTCGTTGACTTCCTCCTTGAACTCTTAAAGCTGCTTTTTTGCCTCGTTTTCTTCAAGCACGCCGTCACCTTCTTGAGAAGACTCCGATAGTTGTGGTGCGTTAATCTTCGGCCTCTTCAGGTTTCATCTTGTGCGTGAAGGAGCTTCACTTTCTGTTTTTAATGTTTTTGATGCTGGTTTAGGGTGGTGCCTCCGCCCATGGAGCGATACCGCCACTACGCCAGCTCCTACACCTCCTCTCCTGGTGCAGCTCATGTAGAGGAGATCCACGCCGAGGAGGAGGAGGTGGAGGAGGTGATGTACACCGAAGAGGAGGTGGAGCCGCTGTTAGAAGATGAAACGCAGCCTCTGCTGCAGGAGACAGGTAGGACTGAGGCATGCATGAGGTTTGGCTCAGTTGAGGTTTGGCTCTCACACGGTCGGGTTTGGCTCGTTTAGGAGGCGTGGAGGGGGAGGAGGAAGTGACACGTGCACAGAAGGAAGTGCAGCCTGTTGTCCAGGAGACAGGTAGGACAGGCATGGACTGGCCCGGTTTGGAACACTTCTTCTTTCACCTTGTATGGTGTGCAGCATGCTTTTAACACAAACTCGGCTACATCCTGTGGCAGCTTTTCACAATAAAAGCTGCCAAGATGAAACCCGGTGATGCTGTGAAGGCTTGTGGTGATTTTGGTGTGAATGATGTGTCTCAGCATCAGTTTGTTGGGGTCGGTATTCAGATTACACGTCTTTGTCTTTGTAACATCAGGTTTAAGTGTAAGCAGACTTCACAGGAGCAAAGCTGTTTCTCTGTGGGCTTCCAGCAGGCACAGCGATAATGTTTTTATAGGACTCGAACAATCGCAGTTGTTGCATCGCCCTGTTCTCAGTTACACTTTGATGAAGGTTACGGTGCAGGGTAGGAGGTCGCTGCGTAGCTGTGGATTCCCAGTAACTCAGACAAAGTACTTGAAACCCAAAGTGACCTCAGTTTGCTGGAGTTTCTCGGGTTTGTGGGACGTCAGGTCAGCAGTGATGAAGATGATTTACTGGGCTGTAAAGTCCACGTTCCCACCCTGAGAGAGGCGTGTGAGGGTCATGAGTAGATGTCCATCCCTTACTTGGATACAGGAAGCTGCTATTTGCTGTGCTGTAGCAGCGCTTGGTTACACAAAGGGGATTTGTGTCTCCGGCTGGAATTGAACCAGCAATCATTTACTTAAACCCGCAGCAGGGTGTCCCACTGGGGGCGCCGTGGCTGCTTTGATGACTTTGGCTGCGTCCACACTCGCCCGGATAAGTTTGAAAACGCTCCGCGTCCACACTGGCGCTGTCAGTCGTTTTCACAGTCAGTCCAGTCCACATTCCAGTCCTGCACATGCCTGAAACACAAAAGATTTGACCTGCTTCATTTCTGTCTGCCGTTTATTAGTTTATTGGCTCTTTGTAACGTTGCAGCAGAATGTCGAGGGAAAGCACCGAGTTTGTTAAATGGACTCACAATGTAACACAAAAGTACAAAGTTGCAAAAGCGAGTGAGAGTTAAAGAATTTGAAGAAAAGCTGTCCGGAGCATCTGCAGACTGATATTAATCTTTAACAGGGCTGTCAAACAGCTGCTGTATGATGCCCTCCGCTATCTTAGTTTCATTGGTCACATGACTGCATCACATGACTAAAATGTGTCATTGTTTTTGAAAAGGCTCTGGGTTCGCTGTCCACACCGCAATGCGAAAACGGCGTTTTCAAATGTATCCGCTTTGGAGAGCGTTTCCAAAAGGTTTCTGCAAACGCCGTCTGTGTGGACGCAGCCTCAGTGTGGACGTAGCCTCAGTGCGGACGCGGCCTCAGTGCGGACGCGGCCTCAGTGCGGACGCGGCCTCAGTGCGGACGCGGCCTCAGTGCGGACGCGGCCTCAGTGTGGACGTAGCCTTAGATAACCTTAACCTTTGCTCTTTAAACTCTAAAGCTTGAACAGTTCTTCGTCCTGAAGCAGGTGATGTTGACACTCACAGCACCTCAGCTGTGACCCACAAACACTGACGGTGTTAAAAAGCTGGTTTATCAGGGCTGAGGTGCTTTTTCCATCCCTGCTGTCACTAAGTGCTGCTGTCTTAGTCTTTAGTGCTTTTAGAGACACTTGAGGTGTTTTAACCGCACGCAGCCTCGGGCTATTTCAGGAGTCTCACTGACATTTTCACGCAGCACAAAAGCAGACAGCTGTTCTTTATCTGCAGCCTGTTCAGTCCTGAATCAGCTGTTGTCATCTCTCTCTCTCTCTCTGTTGGGGTCATATTGACTCGGTGTCTCTCGCTCTATTCCTGGGTCGGGTTGTCCTTTGGAGCCATGTTGCCCCTCTCTCTGTTCCCTCTTTGTTTTTCCTGGACGTTCAGACTTTCACCAGAAGTTTTCCTTCAGCCGACACTCCGACCTCTCTGCTCTCTGCCTGTACTTCCTGTCTCGCTCTCCCACTCCTTGTTTTCCCAAAGCACTTAAAATAGTACGACAATGTGCCAAATCTGTCCTGAGGAAAACCAGCTGGAAACACGACGCCTCAGTCCACCGAGTCTGAACCTGAGTTACTAAAGAGCTTAAATCTGATCGGCCAGCTTCAGCCTGCTGCTGCTTACTGATTTCATAACACATTAATATGATTGATTACCTGTGCAGGTGCACAGATGCTGGTGCACAGATGCTGGTGCACAGATACTGGTGCACAGATGCTGGTGCACATGTGTGTGCATGTTCCTTATTTTCTGGTCGTTTGGTAAATAAACAAATATTTTTCTCTGTTTGCTGTTTAAGTTTCATGTTTTGTTTTTGCTTTTTTGTTAATTTCATAAATAAATGTTTTCAGTGTTTTTGAGCCTCGTAACTTCAGGATTACAGGACGTGTCCACACGACATTTTAAGTTCTGATAAAGCTGCCGTCAGGCTTCACGCCTGCTGCAGTCGTTGGATTTTGTTTGGCGATCAATCAGCACCAGCGTTGTTCTTGTGAAATACACAAAACTTATTGCACGAGAACATTTTTATTTCCAGCGGTGCAGATTTAAACCTGCGTGCTGTCGTCCTCTCTGCGACGGTTTGAAATAAAGACGCGACCCCGACGCCTCAGATTTCACTTTATTCTTCAACAACAAAGCTCTGTGCTGTGTGATCTCGTCTGTCTGTGGGTGACACCAAGTGCGACGCGACACACCGAGTATGTCGATCTAAATCTGGCAGCAGGCGCGATCGTGCCTCAGTTTACACGTTCAAAGAAGAAATAAATGTTTTGGTGTTAACATCAGCTTTTCACACCTGCAGAGGGGAAGACGGTGCCGGTGGAGAGCAAGAATGGAAAGAGGACAGAGGGAGGAGGCGGAGGAGATGCAGGTGGAGGCCCGAAGTACTCCGTGTTCACCTGGTTTGTGGTCCTGGGTCTGCTGGGCGTCTGGAGCTCTGTGGCCGTGGTCTACTTCGACATCGTGGACTACGACGCCGTGATCGGTGAGTTGGAGGGCGGGCGTGATAGCGTGGTGTAATTTAATGGAAGCAGACGCATGATTGATTCACTGAAGCTTTTATTTTGAAGGGGTGCAGACTTTGAACAGCTAAAACCAGTGTGGGGTTGTTTTCTGGCAGAAGAGAGAAGTGGTTAACATGCATGACTTGTGGTTGTTTTGCAGAAGTAAAGACGTTCAGCATTTCATAAACCTCGTCTTAATCTTCCTCCTGAATGAAGATGACGTGCAGATTATCCTGTGACTATAAAAGCAAGCTCGGGTGCTCAGCGTGTGGGCCCCACACAAAACATCTCACCCAGCAGCAGGCCGTGCTTAGTAACAGCACTGCTGGTCTTTAGTTACGGTCACATGCAGTGAGAGTGGGATTGTGATAATCTGCCTGTTCAAACATTGACCTGAGGCAGCGCCTGGAGGTTCAAACGGTCCAACTAAAGCGTGGCCGTTCTCCTGGCTGTCACGGTTTAATATCCACAAAGAAGAAGAAGAAGAAGTTCATATAAAATGAAATCGTCTTTGTTTACACACCGTTTCTGATAAAACGACACAAAACTCCAAAACGTTTTGTCGAGTCGACGATGATGTCGTGATGTTTCTAAAGATGAAGCTCTCAGATCAGTTTTCCTGTGCGTGAAAGCCTCCTGTTTATCTCGATCAGATGCTTTGATAACAGACGTATGAAAGTCTGGATGTCAGATTGATAAACACCTTATCTTTTATCTTTCACTCTCCGCCTCTGCTGTGAGCTGCAGCACCACCTCGTCACTGTTGCTTCATAAGTTTTCACAAATTTGGTCCCAAACTATAAAAGATTATTTATGAGTTACATAATTTAACTGTGGTCGGTACAGACGGACTCTGGACCATCATTTATCCTGACGCAGAGTTACCTGACCAATCACAGTGATCAGGTTTATTCTCAGCTGTGGGCTCACCACAGTGGATCATGTCACCGTTACAGCTAAATGTTACAAGATGACGCTCCTCAGCAGTCTTTCTCTTCCTTCGGGTTCGTCTCCGACGTGAGAGCAGCGTGAGAACGTTTGTGGAGTCCCGCCGTGTGCAGAGGAGACGTGCATCTGTTGGCCTATTTGGTTTGGTTCTCAGCAGCGTTTGTGTCTGGATCTCGAGCGTTCACACACACCGAAACACAATGTCAGAGTAGTGGTTTTTATACAGGAACCCGGTGACTTCTTCATGTGGTCACGGCGCCTTCCTCTCAGTCAGACGTGAACAAACACAGCGTTTCAAAAGTACAGTAACGTTTTGGCACAAATGTATCCCACACATGCGCGCTGTGATTGAACGATTTAAATGCGCCGTTAGCCGATTGTGGCGAGCTCTGAATGTCTGCAGCAGTGATGCGTACCAAAGAGCGAGACAAGCGGGAGGAAGTGATCTTGTGGCCTGGAAATACACATATATGTTTGCTGTGGTCTGTGGTTGGTTGGGTTATTAACAGCTTTCATCCTGACATACTATGTTACTGTCAGAAACGTATCGAGGTACAAAAAGCTGCCGTGCGAGGCCCGTGGAGCTTTGGACGGACCCAAGACAAACGTCAACGAGCCAGAGGAAGTTTGCTCGCTAGACCTTTGGTCACATTTTACAATCACCACAGTTTCAAGATGACTGAATATGAAATACAGCCACCGTTTCCTCTTCTGTTTCTGAGCGACTGACTTCAGTCAGGGTCAGTAAAGATGTTTTTGGTTTTGTTTCTTGGGCTCTGACTGTTTTTTAGTCACGCCAACTTTGCTGTTTGATCACGCTGATCAGTTCATTCGAGTCACAATTTCTGCAAAGCAGTCCTGAGATATCAGTCCCACAATAAGACTGGAGGGTTAAGCTTCCAGGTTAAAGAACGCCGTCCATAAAATCTGCACAGGAAACGCTGAAACCAGGAGACGGCTGCCACCTGTCGTAACTCGCACAGCTGAAAGCAACAAGGAATGCGTGACAACGCCACAGCGGACTGATCTCAAAGAAGTCAAACTGATCTGTTTGACGTCTTTGTGGGAAAATGCTTTTTTTTCAGTGAAAGGTAACAACAGAAAACGGCGACTCTGCTGTCACATTACAAACTGATCCTCATCTCAAACTTCCCTCCGTCAGACTGATAAACGACGCTGTATCTGTAGACATCGTGACTCCATTGTGCACACACATCGGCCACAGCTGTGAGCAACTTCCTGTTCAGCTCTCAGTTACGAGGTTTCCTTGTATGGAAATGATAACCACAGTGAGACAGGCTAACGGAGACGTGAGCGCCGTTGGTTGACTCTGCTTCAGCAGTTTGGATCACGTCACAAGTCCTGTCAATGTTTCTGCTTTTTAGTTTTCTTCAGACAGATGCAGTGAAGGAGCTGCAGGTCGGACTCAAACCCGGGACGGCATATGGTCGCCCGCTCACCCACTGCGCTGAACCGATGGCTGATTCAGTGTTTCTGATACTAGAAATTAATATTAAATAAATTCTAACAACAGCTGATCAAGCTGTTGTTAGAATTTATTTATTGCTGTTGTTTAGCGCGACATCGGCTGGTTTCTTTCTGACACAAAGTGATAAACAAACACGAGAGAAAAGCCGATCAGCTGATCATTGATCAGCTGATCATTGATCAGTTTCATGATTGAAGTAGAAACAGGAGAGGGAGGGGAGAGGATGAGAGGAGAAGAGGCAGCTGCAGCGTAACGACAGAATAAATCCAGCTTTGTGTCTTTTTCAATGTAGCTGAAGTTCGGGACAAACTGTTCCTTTTCACCTCAACACGAAACGCGTGATATTAACTCTGAATACGAGAGGATTCAGTTTTAACCTTATGAACAAAATAAAGTTCACTATCAGTAACATCATAGCACCACCCAGCTGTATAGAAACCCCGTCATGCTAGCTAGTACGCAGTGTGGAAAAGTCAGCATAACGAAAATAAACTCCACCTAAACTTGGTTCATATCTGACCCAGATAGACTGCAGCCCATAACTTCTTACCTGAAGTTCAGTTCACTCGGGTCTCTCCTCCTGCCTCCCCTTTCCCTCCTCCACCTGCTGGCCTCCACCACTTGCTAATGTTACTGAATCTGTGGAAGCTCCGCGATGCCACCCCATGAAGTAACGAATAACGAGTCTGTCTAAATCCCAGTAACGACTAACGCGTTCCTGACTTTGGCATAATAACTACCGTGCTCGTTACCACAATAATAACGTAGTTACTGTAACCTTAGTCCCAACACTGCTTATGAGGGTGCATTAAATACATTAGAGGGTTAACGAGGCAACTGAGTTTGGGATTTTATGCTAGTGACCGACAGCCAGCTACAAAAAAACATATGTTTATAAATGAAGTGAACGCTAGCACTTCGCTCGCCACCTCACCGCTCTGCCACGTTTTCCTTTGTCCCCAGATTGGATTCAGGTTGATGGGCACAGAGCAAAGACTCATAAATCAGTCAGGTGTGCTGACGTGGTGGGAAAGTGCACAAACAACTTTATTGGGGACAGCTGCTGTTTTTTGCTTTTTGTGGGCAGAGTCGCAGAATTTGTGGTTGTACTTGTTTTTGCAGCTAGCACGCAACGTGTGTGTGTGTGTGTGTGTGTGTGTGTGTGTGTGTGTGTGTGTCCTGGAAGGTTTGTTTTTTCTAATGCTGATAAGCATCGTTCAGTAACATGACTCGCTGGGCAAACCGGTTTAAAACACGGTCGGGGACAAAAACAAGTCTGTTGCTGACTAAATGAACCAAACTGCATTTTGTAAATAAGAGAAGAATGTAGCAGAAAAGGTCTGTGAGTCTCTGACTTCACAATCTGCTCGGACAAGAAGCAAACTGAAAGCAAAGTGGATGGTGAAGCCTTACAGGCTGATGTCTCCTCTGTGCAGCAGGATCTTTATTTGCTGTGTAAACGCTGCATATGTGATGTGTTTACATGCCGGCCCTTCACAATAAAAGCCTCTCACTTTGCTGGAGGTGTTCCACTGTAAAGCCATAAACTCTTTGTAATGACTGTGCTGATCTGAACAGTGACTCTGCAATGCTTTAACCTCCTGTGGCCTCTCTGTCTTCCTCCCTCCTCTTCTTCCTCTTCTCTCTGTTATCTCTGCACGCAGCCAGAGCTAAGGAGTTTCGTATGAACTTTTCTGAAGTTTTACAAGGTACAGTCTCAAAATTTAACCCGCCATAACTACACATCCCCATCCATCGTATTACTCCCTGATTTCATCAGAGCCCACTGTTGTGTCCACGATGATGAAGAGAGTTTGATTAGAGGCAGCGCAGTGAGTTAATGTCAGGGAGGTTACGTTGGTAACTACGGTTCTGTGAATCCCCGCGTGACTTTCAGTGGTGGTAACGAGGTGGTTACCTTGTGTCTCCTTGTGCTGGGTGTAGGCCGCCTGCGCGTGTACACTGTCGGTTACCACGTGCAGCCGGCGTCCAGTCTCCAAACCAAACACTCCAGGTGAGCAGCATGGCTGTTATCCAGGAAGTGGCAGAGCCGTAGTTACCTGCATGACTCTGTTTCGTTCACTCCTGGGCTTCTCTCATAGATCTGAGTGTCTCTGCTCAAATCTTATCTTGTCCTTGAGGAGACATGTCTACCTCGTTTACTGTCACGGGTGTCAGGAGGGAGTGGAAACAGAACCTTTATTAACTCGGTATGGACAGGTTTTTATGAGTTAAAGTTAAAAGGTTAAGAGATCGGCTTCTGCCTGTGGCCTCTGCTGTCAGCTGTAGAGATGTCTGCCTTCTCTTTGATATGATGGAAGTAAAGCTGCTTGTTTTATATTTGACTGTTTTATACGTTTTGGTGGTCGGGCTAACTGAGGTCCACAAACAGCAGCATTTGAAATGCTTTCGACTTGTGGTTTGAGTCGGGGTCTGATCAGCTGCTGCTCCTCATCACCACATCCTTCCTCTTTTAACAGAGACGCTTCCTCTGTGCACTTTAACACACTGATGCATGCTTTTATTTTTGTGACTATTTTTGCCTTTATTTGATCAGCAGTGAAGCATAGGGGAGAGAGAGAGCAGAGGCCCGCGGGTCAGGCTCGAACCCAAACTCAGGCCGCCACATTTCATCGCCACCTGCACACAGAGAGGATGCTTTTATTCTGTTTTCTGTCACATGGTCTGAAGATAACTACCTTTTTTTTTTATTTGGAGGTAGAAGGAGACACGTTCAGTTCTTCTATGTGGAAAAGCTTTGACTGTGTGACCTCTGACCCGGCCGGTCACAGCTTCATTTATCACCGCTGTGACTCTGAAGCCCAACAATGGTGTTTGGACCGGTGACGGCATCACACGACTGATTCACTAATGTGCAGCTAAACCATAAAGAACTAATTATTCATCCCGCGCTACAGAGAGATGAAAAACATCAAAAACACACTTTGTTACATTTTTCTTTGTCCTTTTTCACCATCTGAGCTCTCGTAGTAACATCCTCTCATCACATGTTCTTCCTCTGCTGTGGTTTAATGGCACCAAACAGAGAACTGATACCATCTTAGCAAAACTGGTGAATGCAAACCGTGGATGGACACAGATGTAGCCAGCGTGGTGTCAGCACAGAGATGAGCATTTTTCCTTTCTTTCTTTTTCTGGCGTTTTGAAACAGAATCCGACTCTTAGAAAAACCAAAATTTACAACAAGGGCTTAAAGTTTTATTCAGTATGATCCAAGACGAGTGGCACATAGAAAATATGAGACAAAGACAACTTTAAAGTTGACTCTGGTAGCTGCATGCACAAACAATTTAGTGTTTTTCAGAATTTGTTGGTCTAACTTCATCTCCTCGTCCTCCTCCAGGTAAACTGACGGCCTACGACACAGACGGAGACGGAGACTTTGACGTGGAGGACGCCAAAGTTCTGCTCGGCAAGTCTGCTTTAATTTTGCTGTTTGCTGCCTGCTTTTCTGCCTGATGTGGTTTACAGACGTGTGACAGTGCCTCGGATTCAGAGATTAACCCGTCAAACATAAACTGAGCTGAAAACCAGCTGAAGCATCGAAAACCATCAGCAGCGTGACTGCAAACACAGACGAGATGCTCGGAGATGAAAGTGTGTGGGCCACGAGTCCATTGCTAATGGAGGAAAAACCCTGAGATGGTGCTGTAGAACAGGGGAAGCATGCAAATATAAAGACGACCGCAGAACTGCAATAAAAATAGATGAAAATGAGCTCCAGCTCAGGGCCTCATCTATTGTATCTGTGTCCCTGCAGGTCGTTGCTAAAATCTATCAAGTATGAATTTATAAATCAAGAGAAGAAGGTCTTAAACGGTCGTGTTACATGAGGCACAGCAGGCGTGTTGTCATGTTTCAGGGTGTAGTTACGCGGCGCAAAGTTTTGATTGTCGGCTGGTTGGTTGGGAAAAATGAGACCCTCAGTAGGGGCTGGATCTCCAGCATGAAGAGAAAGTAAGGTAGGCTTTTCCCACATGAGAGGAGGACGTCATGGTCAAGCTTCTTCACGTAATTAGTAAATAGACACCAGCTGAACATCTGGATGTTATAAGAATTGGCCTTTTTGTACGTTGTCATAGTTCTACTTCCTCTTTCATGGTTAAGTTATACATTACATATGCATATTATTACGAATCCCTAAGCCACAGAAAGCTGGCACAGCAGCCTTCCTCTGAGACGTGGGGTCGTTCGGTAGACGCTCTGGCTCGAGCTGCTGCTGCTGGACACTTCTAAGATTGGGTGGTTCGCTCAAGTCTTGCTGGGTGGAGACCACCGGGCGCACTGGAGAGATTATGTGTCTCAGAGGGCTTGGGAACGCTGAAGGGTGTGTCCGAGGAGAGGTCAAGGAAAGGGAGGCTCAGCTCGCTACCAGCATGACCTCGAACAACATACGGAGAAAATGGATGGAAGGATAAACGTTCTGTAAAGCCAAAGAGTTTCACAGATCCTTCACAATAAACAATCAATGATCAGAGTGCTGAAGGGATCAATACACTGTTGAATATTTCTATACCTTAGTAGAACTAGAAAACCATGTTCCCTCATTTCTACTTAAATTTAGTGTATTGCGGTCTCAGAAGGGCCTTAAACCCTTTAAAGCCGGTCGGAGCAGCACGCTCTGTTTTGCGTAACTACTGTTAAATCCCGGTAGCTCTGCAACCACGTAAACTAGCACAATAATTTTTTTGAGTTGTACTTCCATCTTATGCCATCAGCTTGTCCTCGGTCACAGTTTCCTTCCACATATAGTTTTGCAAAAACTGCATAAAAAGCACTTGCAGCAACAAAAACATAATATTCCAGAAACACGCTTTGCTGATCCGATCAGCTGTTCGTAACACTTCCTACATTGGATTAGACGTCAGTGTGAACTATCGCATGTCCACCATGACCTGCCCGAAACGGGAAGTGACGTCATTTTCGCGGAAATGTAGTTTTTTACCATCAGGGCCTCATGAGCCTATACTGGTGTTTTTAAAAGTTATCTTTGACTTTCTGACTTTCTGTGTGGTTTCTGGGATGCTTAGGACTCATATTGCACTGCTGGAAATAGTTTATTTTGATGCATATGCTGCTTTTTTGCAAATTTGCATTATAATATTTATTTTCGTTTTTCCTGCAGTGTATAAAAATTGGTGTATTTCAAAAATAAAACTATGAAGACACTCAAAATAAATTTCCTGTGGTGGGAAACTATTTTGTGCAACTTTTTTGTATTTACAGTTTTGAGGGATAAGCCTCTTAAATTTCTCTAACTAGAAATATATGTTAAAAAACAAAAACGATTTTCAATTTTTTGTAGTTTATTGCACTTTTTTGCAATTTATGTAATTACTATGCACTTAATTCATACATATTATTAAAATTTAGGCTGTAATGGTTGTATTGATGTATAGCAACTTGAAATGCTCCCAAAAATGGCTCCACAGCATGTAAACATATAATATAAGCTCTGGAGGACTTGGTTCTATGGTCGGTCTTAAAGGGTTAAACACCGTTCATTATTTCACTGGTTCAGATTTAGCACTTAGTGTTACGTTGCTTTTACAAAATCTTGACTTGGCTCACTTTGTTGTGAACATTTGTGACTACTAGAGCGGCTTTATTACGCAGCTGTCTCCAGTTTGAAAACGAGTGTTTAAACCAACCACAGCACAGCCTCTGATCTTCAGGTAGAAATGGATCTGCTGCAGCTGCAGGCGTCGTTTTCTGTTTCCATGATATGTAGCTTTTTTTTGGACACTTTTCTTTGAGTTTCTCAACAACTGTCATTGCTCACCTTCAACAAAAACTTTTCATTTGAAACCTGTTTATGTATCTCAAAGATCAGTTTTCTGCTCTTTCACTTCAAAGATGATCTCATGAAACCGAGAGCTTTTACTTTTTTAGGTTTTGTTGTCAGTAAACTGAAGACAGTGACCGAGAGTGCAAACAGGAGGTGGTGTTTTCAGACTCTACCACGGCAGCTTTGCATGATTCCCAGTTTAGAATAATCCTTCTTTGTCTGGGCTGTGGGCAACCCCATCAGTTCATCTTATGTCTGATCTGAGCCATAGTATCTGCTTCCTTTAAGCAATGTGGGCGGGGCTTGTGTGACACGACCATATCAGGTAAAACCCTCCTTGACTGCTTGAAACTGAGAGTTTAGATTAATCAGCCAACCGGAAATAAGAAATGTATTTAGTCTTTATTTTGATTGGGCCAGGCAAGTATTGTAACCTGAGTGTTGACAGCATCCGCTGGCAGTATGAAGTCTTAATGGGAAGCTGTGTTATAGAAGTCGTGTTTGAAGTAGACTTAGCAGGAACGTGGCCGTTTTTATTGAGCGGACGTCGTGTCAGAGGTCATCTGACGTGGTTGAGACAGGAAGTAAAATCTTTATTAAATGTCTATAATTCATCTTTAACTCACTATCTTTCTCTTGTCTCATCACCCTTTATTTATTTTACCATACTTTTTTGTTTCAGTTTACTCCCCCGTCCATCCTCCCTCCATCGCATCATTTCCACTTCTTTTCCTTTATAATTTCCTCCTCTGCACTTCCACCCTTCCCTTTTCTTCTCTTCCTCTCTCTTCCGTCAGGCCTGACCAAAGATGGCAGCGGTAGTGCGAATGCCGAGTCGCTCGAGGAGGTTCTTAATATTTTAGCTGAGGAGGGCTCTGATTGGATCTATGGCTTCTTCACCTTCCTTTATGACGTAGTGTCCTCGCCCTTAGAGCCAGGTGAGGAGGAGGAAGCGGCGGCCTCTGAGATGATGGAGGAGGAGGAGGAGGGCGGGACAGCCTCCTCGGATGACGGGGAGGTTAAAGGGGTCATACTGGACCTCCAGAACCAATAGGAAGCAGAGACACAGGCGGTAGGGAGGCTGCCTGGTCCCGACCAGACTGGGATGTGCTGTAGCCCAGTATGATTGGAGGAGGCCAAACAGGGCAGACTGGTTTTAATTTAATAAATCCGAAACACCACAAGCAGGAAGAACTGAAGGCTGAAGTGATTCCAGATAACGATCGACGGGATTCGTTTGTTTGACATTAACAGATTTTCTCCATCAGATAAAAATGTCCTGCGAGGTCAGAGGTCAAACGGTAAAGCAGGTGCTAGAGGCAACTGGAGGAATTTTTAGGGACGTAACGAGTTTGAATTGAACCCAGCTGTTACCTCCGCTCTCATTCATGATACATTTTTAAAAAGGCAGAAAACGTAACGACCGACCGTGAACAAAACGAGAGCTTTGGTGCTGTAGCTGTACGTACGGAGGGTCGAAAGTGCCAGGGTAACAAAGTAAACAAGCCAGTAAATAATTCACAATATAGAAATAAAATACTACAAGACACCACTGACAACCAGTCAAAGGGAAGCAAATGAAAAATAATTCAATAGAAAAATTCAGAATTTATTCAAAAGGGAAAGTTATTATTGTCACGTTTACTTAAACTATATTCATTTATTCATTTCTGTATAATTTATGATGCATTTAACAGTGAAATATTCAATATATTAGTCATTTAATTTAATTAATGTTTACATGTTTGGTCCTCTGTATAAGCTTCATGTAATATAAAATCAGTTATCCTAAAATATCTGTGGTCACAGGTCACGATCTTTGATGTCACAGAGGGCATTTATCCTCTTTATTCACCTTTATTTTCTCATTTTTGTACGCAGCATAAATGTGTTTGTGACTTATTTTATTGTAAAGTGCTGGACTTGGTGCACAAACACATTTGTGCGTAATGTATTTGAGCCCATAAGCTGTTGTGATTATTTTCTCTGCACACTGTGTGTCTGCGTTGATGTGCGCGTCCATCACGCGGTTTCATTCAGGTCAGTTTTAAAATCTTTACGGCGATGTTGCTAAAACTGATCAGAAATCTGTCGTTTGAGTAGTTTGGAGCTTATTCGTGGTGCGTGCTTCTGCGTTGTTACGTATCGATCAGTTTGCAGTCGTTTCATACAGTGGCGCAGAAACATAACTCGGACTTTTGTGAGGTCACTCGGGAGTTTCCAGGGTTATAAAGAAGCTTTGCTGTTTGTGGTAACTTGTGCTGCTGGTCTAACCTGCTGCACAGCTGATTGTTGCTGAGATAAGAGATCAGCTAGTATGAAATCACCACCTCAAGTCCTGCCATGATCCCTCAGAGCTCAGAGCGTAAGAGGACCAAAGATTGTTGGGTGTAAAAACACGGTCACTGTTCTATAAGCTCAGCATGAAATCCTAAAATAGAGCACTTACCGCTCGTATGTGTTGACTTGTTCCCCATTTATCATCAGCACGATTGCAGCTGAAGGTCTGCTTTCTAACTCTGCACAGGTTTAAATTAAATTAATGTAATTTTAGCTGTAGCTGTGTCATCATGAGAGCTGTGATAGTAATGAGTCTGTTAGCTTACAGCCCTTCCTGGCTTTAAATAAACTTTATTAATATACACGATGCACACGCGCTGCTTCTGCCTTTGTTTGGAGAGTCGGTCGCTCTGCAGACACGTCCATGTTTCTGATTGGTCAGCTGCTCTTCCCTGATGCCTGCACCTCACAGCAGGCTAACATAGCCCGACATCGTCACCTACCTGGCTTCAGTTAACCTAACATCAGCTATCAGGTGGTTATCAGCCGCTTGTGTGCTTTTCTTATTAACACTTTGTGCATTTTAACAAAATTTATATTTTTCTGCCTGTAAAACACTAATGTGCACATCTTATGTTTGACCTCTCACCTCTGACCTTTGGATCACTTTTTGGGCTTTTTTGTGTTCAAAGCTGCAGACGATTAGAGCAGTGTTTCCCAACTTTTTGGAGCCACGGCACATATTTCACATTAGAAAAATCACACTGAGCAAAAATGTCACAAACAGCATATTGATCGTTTCCCCCCACGGATCAGGCGCCGCAGAATTGGCTCAGTTTGTCCCCAGTGTACCTTTTCTGCTTTCTTCTGACCACTACCCAAGCTAGGGCCTTCATCTGGGTCAGTAGTTGTACTGCCCTCTAGTGGAAGAGAATGTAATTGTTCTGCCTGTCACTTACGCTGGTCACTGAGAGTACCGATCACTAACTAATCATTTCTCACGGCACACCTATGTGCCACGGCACAGTGGTTGGGAAACACTGACCTAGAGGATGCACCTGTGATGAGAAATGTAATAAAGTGCAGATCAAAGACGCATTAATTATTTTCTCTACGGTGGCCTCGTACATCTATGCTTCGCCAATTATCAACAAAAACAGATTAAACAGTTAATATATGAATTTTTCTAAAATATAAACTTGTAAGTGTTTGAACTTCAAACCTTCGTATTATATGGTGTTGTAAAGAAAGCATAAGAGCATCTTCACCTCAGTTATAATTTACTTTTAGGGAGTGAAACATAAGGATGATGTCCTGAATGGATTTTTGTTATCTCATTTAACAGCAGTGTCTTTAAATCGTGCTGTTATTTATGGAAACTTTAATTGTAAATGTCTTTTATGCATGACTGAAAGTCTGATTAACAACCTGTTCAGACAGTCTAAGGAGCTTGGAAAGAAAAGCGTCTGGACTTCTTTAGGGCTTAAATCCTGGGACTCTCCACCAGTTGCTCTTAGAGCTGAAGAAGCTTCTCGCATGAAACGTCTTCAATGAAACTAAAGAAGTCCAGACGCTTTTCTTTCCGAGCTCCTTAGACTACGATGACCTGGATGACTGAGAACCTTCGCAGACGACCTGTTAAGATCTCGGTCTGATTCCTCCGAAGGTTCAACAAACTTCGTCTGTGCAGGAAAAACCTGCACGAGCACAATTTGTTTATTTATTTTTGTCACAGCTGATTGTGTTTACCTTCCTTTTATTCTGTGCATCGGTTCAGATGATGAGAAGTTAAAAGGCCATGCTCTGAGGAGAGACAGGCTGAGGAAAGGTAGTGTACAGAGACTGTGTTTGTGTGAGGTCACAGCCTGCCGTGCGCTCACCTGACAGGTGTGTCTGCTTCTTAAACCCTGCAGAGGAGCAGAAAGAGGTGAAGAAGAGAGGGAGAAGGAAAGGTATCTGCACGACTCCGTTTGATGCTGAGTGACTGAGCCCATAACAGCCGTAACTCTCTAACTGTCTGCCTTTTTGTTACAGAGTGAGGTCGACTTTGTTTAGTGGCTCTGTTTGTGCTTCTTTGTCTATCACAGATATTCTGAAATGCACTAATACCATTAAATACAGTAATGTTTTTACTTGTTTGAGAGTGTTTATCTCGAGTAAAAGTTGTGGCTACATCCTCAGCTTTGACTGAAGTGTTACAAGATCACTGAAGTTATTTCAGACCAGTGATGCCAAGCTTAGAAATGTTAGTTTCAGTTAGGGCTGGGCAATATGGCCTAAAATTCATATCGCGATATAATTTGAAACAAGTGCGGTAACGATATATATCACGATATATTCTTTTCTTCTGTATAACATATTTTCCACACTTAAAATCCTTTAATTTTCTCAAAAATCGAGAGTGTGCCTTATGTATGAATTCTGGTTGTGCTTACTGACCTCGAACCGATTTTGGCTGCAGAAATCTGTTAAAAAATGTTTTAGTACATTTTTGGTAAGCCGCACTGCTTGATGGATTGTCAGAGCATTACGGCTGCCGTAGTGAGGAGCTTCACGGAGTAATCTGGGTCCAAAACTCCGTCAGATTCAGGCCCCAAAGTTAAAAACGGTCTAAATTCTTTCATCTTTAATTAAATCATCAGCGTTGCTGCTTTATCGGGTGTAACAATTAAGTTTAACATCCATGAAAACAGAATTTATTAAATTTAACGGAGTTAGAAGTTAACAGGAAGTTAGCTCGCTAGCTTCCACCTAAACATGTTGTGCTACGTGATTGCTAGCGACACAGCTATGTTAGCATAACATTAGCACAGTGAAGCTGGAGGATGAACGCCAACTTCTTTCGATAAAAGTTAACGTGAGGGATTCTGGTGGTCAGGGACAAATGCAATCGCATAGCAGGATGCTATACACGGGCCAAACTTCAGTCAGGAGAACAACTGAGATCATTCATCCACAATACGAGGTTAGTTATTAATATACTGCAACAACATGGGAACAGAACAGCTGTGAGAGAATTCAACATTAATGAATCAATGTTACGGAAGTGGAGGAAGTGCAGTTTTTGGCTTTCCCATATTTCAAAAGTGCTTCATCTCTTTGCTATGACTGTCTGCATAATTTCCAGATGATAATGGTTTTAGCCGCTGCAATGCTTTCGACCAAAACAGGCGCAGCTTGATGACATCATCAATATGCGCTATCGCGATAGAGCGATATAGTCAAAATCTCTACCGTTGGCCAAATTTATATCGTTTATATCGCCCAGCCCTACTTTCAGTCAGAATAACCAGAGTCAAAAGAGAGACTCTGTGCCAGAAGTCACTCTGAGACGCCTGAAATCACCACTGTTTTCTTTCATTGTCAAGTTTCTGTTGTTTGCACCGCTTGCTGTGCTAGTTTGGCTTTCTGTTATCAGCAAGTAGACCTTCACTATCAAACTCTCTGATTTGTTTGTCCTCATAGAAGATGAGGTGTTAAAGGCCACTGATGCTGAGGTTAAACTCCCAGAAGGTAGTGATCCCTCTGTGTGGGTTTGTTCCTGAAGTTTTGGTACTGCTGTGTGTCATGGGCTGTTTTTCCTTCTGTGTATTATTAGTAGAGGTTACAGGAGAGGCTACTGAGAAGAAGAACACGACTCGAGGTACTAAAACCTGCCGACTGCATGTCCAGAGTGTCCTGTAATGTGTATGATTTTATAATTAAAGAATGCAGAAAGTGTGATTTTTAGGGGCGTCCACAACTTTGAATTAAGTGATTGAAGCAACTGCCAGTGACAGCAAACCAACCAGTGACAGCAAAGGGTACCATTAGTTGGTAAATGGCCTGTATTTGTAAAGCGCTTTTCTAGTCCCTAAGGACCCCAAAGCACTTTACACAACCAGTCATCCACCCATTGGTGATGGCAGCTACATTGTAGCCACAGCCACCCTGGGGCGCACTGACAGAGGCGAGGCTGCCGGACACTGGCGCCACCAGGCCCTCTGACCACCACCAGTAGGCAACGGGTGAAGTGTCTTGCCCAAGGACACAACGACCGAGACTGTTGGAGCCGGGGCTCGAACCGGCAACCTTCTGATTACAAGACGAACACCCAACTCTTGAGCCACGATCAACCAAGAGTTGGCCTAGCATAGTTAACCCATGCTAGGATAGTAAACACTGGAGCCTCGAATATCCGCTGTGACCCACAGTCAGTTATACCTATCGTGGTCGCCCCTTTAGTCATTTAAAATTTGGCTGATATCAGCTTCAAGGCTATCTTCCCTTGCACCCCTGGACTGTTTCCATCACTGGACATCCCTACTTGCACTCTCCTGTCTGTGATTTCACCGCAGTCCTCTAACTCTGACCCAAATTTCATGTCGTAGAGCAAAGATGGTGATGACTGCTGGGTCTCTGGCTACAACCAAGAGACTAAAAGAGCTATTCTGACTCAAAGAGTCTATTGTGTCCGAGCCCAAAGCTAGTCCGTCACGAGCAACTTTTTATTTCATTTTTCAACTTGCGCGCCATGAAATTAAACTCCCAGAGAAAGACTATTCAGACAGTCTTTACTGTAAAGTCCCGACTCTTTAAACTGAACAACATTCAGAGGAAAATGCCTGAACTAGGATGTTACCCACCTACACTCTCTGGAGCTGTAGCCTGACCACACCTCGCCAGAATTGTGTCCCTATTAATTTGTTCTCTTCCACAAGATGAAGTTGAAGATTTTGCTGTTTTGAGACAGTGGAGAAAGTACAAGTGGTCAGAACAGGAAATACCAGCAGTGGAAGCTGCCCAGAGGTAGGGAAAGCAACGACCATGAAGGTGAAATCAGCCAAATTTAAATCGGATAAAGTTTGATTTTCATGAGTCTCACGTCGTACACAATGACGTGTTCTTCACAGGGATAATTTAATCCTTGATTCTAATAAATTGAACTCTGTGGATGTTTTGTAAAAGCTACATAATCCTAAGTCTTAAACAGTCGAGGACCCCATTTTTGTGGCTTTTAAATTGACCCTAACATCGGACTTGCATCTCTTCCCCTGCATCTCTAACATTTCCTTGGTTGCTGTGTGCCAGCACACTAATGAGTCGTAGTGGTGAGCATGTGGACAGTAATCTTAAGACTTTTCACCTCAAGCCTCAGACCACGTCGTCCGAGGCGCCATGCTGCGTTCGACTCTGAAGAACGAGTTGAGGATGATCCATGAGAAGATGGAGGCCAAGAGGATCGCTCGCATCGCAGTGGCTGAGATTAGGGCTTTTCTCACCCAAGAGGAGGAAGCAAGGGAGGCAGTCTGGGCGCTGAAGAAGAAGGAGCTGGAGGTGGCTGAGGAGCAACTCAGACAGCAGAGGGAAAGCGAAGAGAGGAGAAAGGAGGCAGAGAGGTTGGAAAAGGAGAGGATAGAGAAGGAAAAGATTGAGAAGGACAAGCTGGAAAAGGAAGCCAAGGAGAAAGCTGAGAGAGAAAGGTTAGCTCAAGAGAAGGCAGAAAAAGAGAGAAAGGAGTTGGAGAGGCTTGCTAAAGAAAAGGCAGCTAGAGAAGAAAAGGAAAGAATGGAGAAAGAGAGGGTGGAGAGGGAAAAGGCAGAGAGGGAGAAACAGGAGAAAGAAAGAGTGGAAAGGGAGAGGGCTGAAAAGGAAAGGCTTGAGAGGGAACGCATTGCAAAAGAAAGAGAGAGAACAGAGCGGGAGAAGGCAGAGAGGGAAAGATTAGAAAGGGAGAGACTTGAAAAGGAAAGGGTCGCCAAGGAGAAGGAAAGACTAGAGAAAGAACGGATCGCCAAGGAGAAGGCAGAAAGGGAAAGATTGGAGAGGGAACGGATCGCCAAAGAAAAGGAAAGATTGGAGAGGGAACGGATCGCCAAAGAAAAGGAAAGATTGGAGAGGGAACGGATCGCCAAAGAAAAGGAAAGATTGGAGAGGGAACGGATCGCCAAGGAGAAGGAAAGACTAGAGAAAGAACGGATCGCCAAGGAGAAGGCAGAAAGGGAAAGATTGGAGAGGGAACGGATCGCCAAAGAAAAGGAAAGATTGGAGAGGGAACGGATCGCCAAAGAAAAGGAAAGATTGGAGAGGGAACGGATCGCCAAAGAAAAGGAAAGACTAGAGAGGGAACGGATCGCCAAGGAGAAGGAAAGACTAGAGAAAGAACGGATCGCCAAGGAGAAGGCAGAAAGGGAAAGATTGGAGAGGGAACGGATCGCCAAAGAAAAGGAAAGATTGGAGAGGGAACGGATCGCCAAAGAAAAGGAAAGATTGGAGAGGGAACGGATCGCCAAAGAAAAGGAAAGATTGGAGAGGGAACGGATCGCCAAAGAAAAGGAAAGATTGGAGAGAGAAAGGATCGCCAAGGAGAAGGAAAGACTGGAGAGGGAACGGATCGCCAAAGAAAAGGAAAGATTGGAGAGAGAAAGGATCGCCAAGGAGAAGGAAAGACTGGAGAGGGAACGGATCGCCAAAGAAAAGGAAAGATTGGAGAGAGAAAGGATCGCCAAGGAGAAGGAAAGACTGGAGAGGGAACGGATCGCCAAAGAAAAGGAAAGACTGGAGAGGGAACGGATCGCCAAGGAGAAGGAAAGACTGGAGAGGGAACGGATCGCCAAAGAAAAGGAAAGACTGGAGAGGGAACGGATCGCCAAGGAGAAGGAAAGACTGGAGAGGGAACGGATCGCCGAAGAAAAGGAAAGATTGGAGAGAGAAAGGATCGCCAAGGAGAAGGAAAGACTGGAGAGAGAAAGGATCGCCAAAGAAAAGGAAAGATTGGAGAGAGAACGGATCGCCAAGGAGAAGGAAAGACTGGAGAGGGAACGGATCGCCAAAGAAAAGGAAAGATTGGAGAGAGAACGGATCGCCAAGGAGAAGGAAAGATTGGAAAAAGAAAGGATTGCGAAGGAGAAGGCGGAAAGGGAAAGATTGGAGAGACAAAGAATCACCAAAGAAAAGGAACGACTTGAGAAAGAGAAGATCGCCAAGGAGAAAGCAGAAAAAGAAAGACTGGAAAGGGAACGGCTTGTTAAGGAAAGAGACAGACTCGCTAGAGAAAAGATAGACAAGGAAAGGATAGAGAAGGAGCACTTAGCCAAAGAAAGGGCAAGAGTCGCACAGGATAAGGAGAAATTAGAGCGAGAAAGAGTAGAAAAAGAAACGACAGAGAGAAAAGAGAGGGAGAGGATGGAACGGGAAAGACTGGAGAGGGCAGCGAAGATGAAGCTAGAGCGGGAGAAAACTCAAAAGGAGAAGATGGAGGTGGAGCGGCTGGCGAAAGAGGGTGTGGTGAGACAAGGAAACGGCTTAAAGAGACGAATGCTACCGGAGAGGAAGCTGAACAGTTCGCAGCTGAAAGGTGAGATAACCGAGAGAGTGACCATGACGGCGGTCAGGAGAGAGAAGAGCGTCTTAGAAGAGAAGAAGAAAATGCCTCATGGGACAAAGTGATGACCTCACAAATGGTCATGGCTCTGATTTGCCGGCCTCACCTCCCATATTCGGGAAACGGATAAAAAGCTACTCGGTGGGGTTTGAAGGTCTTGTAACCACCCAGCAAAGATGATGCTGAACACAAGTTTGAACACACTTTGCAATCCAGGCAGTTATTTTGAGTCTCCTTTGTAAATTAAATAAATACAAACGCTCTTCAAGTTTTATCCCCAACGAGGTTTAAAATGTTTTCCCTCCAGCGTGTTCTGCTTCTGTTGCTCATTCACAAAGTTACAGGACATTACACCTTCATGAAGGGCTCGAACCAGAGTCCTGTTACTACAGTCTTAACTGTGATACAGACACCACACAGCTGGAACTGTGGTGAACTAGAAATTAGTATTTCAAGCCAAAAGTTGATCATCTTCTATCCCAAACCACTCATACATGACTGTATTTGAGCTTTTGGAGGGGCAACACAATAAATTCACCATTAATCTACAGATGTGGCCCACAGATTGTTTCCCTTGTGTTACTGCTGCTCTTTCAATGCTGCAGACCTCTTGAAACAGGCTGATTTTCATAAGATTTATGTTGTCTTTGTTTTTCTCATGTTTATGAGACTTTGGTTGATGATGTGATGGTGACATTTATGGTTTTTCTTATGTTTTTTGCTCAAAGGATGAGAGCCAGTATAAGGCGTCTGAATTGTAAGTTTTGAGCTTTAGTTCAAAGTCATGTAGTGGATCTAAGTGGTGAAGGATGTTTGAGGACTTTTAAAATAACCTGTAATAACTGTTGTGTAGTAACGAAGCATCAGGAAGTCACGTGTCGTGAGCTGAATAAAGAAACTTTCACAGCCTCTGAAATTTATTAATCCTTTATTTATCCAGGTAAAAAAAATCTCATTGAGATTAAAAATCTCATTTCCAAGAGAGACCTGGCATCATGGCAACAAAAGTCACATACCACATAGGTATATAACATTTAAAACAAATACAATATCCCACACCAACATGTGTGAAATATACAATAACAGATCAAATTAAGAGAACATTAAAAACAATCACACTGAGTAAAAGAGTTATTCTCTCGTTCCTTTAAGACAGACTTAAACTCTCCCAAGGTAACCAATTCTGATAATTTCAGTTCCTTCTGCAGCGTATTTAAAAGCCTTTTTCCCCAATTCTGTTCTGATTTTTGGGACGAACCAATTGTATGATTTTGTTCGAACGAAGGCTGTATTGGTTGTGGTTTTTACATATATAAACACATAAACACACGCCCTGGATGAATACGACGGCTCTGCGGAACAACTTTAAATAATTTTACGTGCAATTTTTTTTTCAAATTATTTAGCTTTTCCTCCAAAATGTGAGAAAATGTTTGCTGAATAAATCCATCACATTAAGATTGGTTTCTTTCTCGTGGTTTAATAAAAATGAAAAAGCTACAAGAATATGAGTTTGTTTTTGGAGAATACAAAGACTCAGGTAATTTTTTAAAACCTGTTTGTTTCATTACCTCTCTCTATTTAATGGCAGTAGAAAGCAAGCTGTTTGACTTATTTTTACTTGCTTGATTATCAATAACGAAACAAACAAATGTCACATGGGTGGCTGGTTAGCTCAGCTGGTTAGAGCGTGGTGCTAATAACGCCAAGGTCACGGGTCGACCCCCGTACGGGCCAAGGTCTCGTTTTTTATGCCGACTAGGTTTGTGTTGTTACGGATGAACATGTTAGCATCTTGCTAACCAACCTACTGATGCTTCTGTGAAGCTGTGTCTCCTTTCAGCACCAAAAAACCAACATGGAGGTTGGAGACAAATAGGTCTGACTCTGACAAGGTCACAGGTTTGACTCCCATATAGGCAAAATGGAGAGCTTTTGTTCTCTGTGCTTCCTTTCCTGTTGGTTAAAGCCTCTTTCTTGTAAGCTGTTCAGCACGATGGCCCGTTAGCTCTGGGATAGAGCGTGGTGCTAGTGATGTCAATGTTATGGGTTCAGTCCTTATACAGAGCAGGTGTATGTGCTATTTAAAGGCAGTGGAGGTGGTCTCAGGGTTTGGAAGTGACAAAGTTGGGCAGGAGTCGGGTTATCAAGTGCATCCAGAGAATTTGTGGGAGCGTCACACTTATTTCTTTCATCAAAGCTGGAGCTCAGACTTCTTGGATGGTCTGTTAGTACAATAACCTCACTGCAGCATGTTATTGGTCAGGTAACGTCATTAAAAGGCTCCAAGAGCATAAACGTGGTCCAAAAGTCCACTTCAGGGTCTTCAGTTAGCTGAGGTGAAGCCTAGCAGACCCTGGAGGTCTCTGCTTAGTGCAGAGAGGTTTTTTCTCCATAACCAAAATACATGCAAACATCCCCAACCGTTCAACAGCAAAGCCTGTTGAGCATTAATACGAGGGCAGAATCCCTCTTCCTCTGCTCAGTGCTATCTCGAGCCACCACTGCTTCCTTCTGTGCTCACCGTGTGCTTGCTGCTTCGATCCTATCAGCTCAGATTTCCTTCCACAGGAAGATTATCGGGGTGCTGGCGCTCCCGAGCTCCCTGCTGCTGTCAGTTAAACGTCTTGAAAACGAAACCCCGCTTTTTGTTTTTAAAGGCACTGTCACACTTGGCTGTAAACCAAATCAGGTTTATATAAAGTTCAGAGTTTCCTCCTTCTGCTATTCCCATCTTCTTCTCTGAGTGCTGCAGTCTGGTTTTTATGTATGCTACTTTCAAAGGGACGAGAACCATTTTTCCTTAAGTTTCCCATGTGTACATATCTACTTTTTCACACCAGTCGTCCCTCGTTGTTGGCTTTAAATCATAAATACAGAGCTTAAAAAAGCTTATTATGGTCTAAACGAGTCTTTAAAGCTGATTTGTAAACAGTAATTTAACATTTCATCAGCGATAAATGTGATCTGGAAGGAAAGGCGCTGTTTTACGAGAGCTTGGTTTAATTGTCAAATAAAAAGCTGTAAATAACTTTGCGCGGTCTTTAAAACATTTATATCCTGAACACTGAACAGGACTGAAAGAAGCAAAGAGGCTGCATGTAGGAGACACACCTGAGAAGCAAACAGGTAAGTTTACACACACACACACACACACACACACACACACACACACACACACACACACATGCCCTCTGGCTCTGCTGACTCTTCTGATACCTGAGGAAACCACCTGGGAGCTGACCTCGTTCCCACCTGTGGTTTTGGACCCGCGAGCATCTCCGTGTCCTGCCAACAAAGCCTGACCGGCTTCACACTGAAGTTCTATATCAGTTCCACCCTGGAGCTCCTCCACACTGGGAGCTGCCCAGTACAACCAGTCTGCTAGTGTCTGAGCTCTGCTGGAAACCTGATTCGTTCTCAGCGTACTTCCTGTCACCGCTCGTTTTCTTTGCTATTGTTTAAAATTGCTGAACTACTGATGTCTTTTCACGTCGACATCAGTATTATAGAGAAATATACGTTTTATTTAATGAAAGAAATCTTTAATCTAACTTTTGCACTTAGATGCTCTTGTTTTGGTTTTTGGTTCCTTAAATGCAGAAATTTTGAAGGAAATATTGAATGAAAGCCACACTTTGTATAATTAGTTGGTATTTATCTTTAAACATCCACGCTGTGTTATTTTATTACACTATTTAATGAATAATTATGCCTTTTTTTTTACAGGTACACTATGCAGCCAGTGCAGTGTTTTTTGTATTTTTGTTCAGCGATCAGGAGTTTGTTTAATAGGTTTCTAGTATTCACAGCCATTATAGTCTGAGTGATTCGGTTTAAGTCATTTTGTCAGCTCTACACTGCTGTGGCCGGTTAGCTCAGCAGGTTAGAGCGTGGTGCTAATAACGCCAAGGTCACGGGTTCGACCCCCGTACGGGCCAAATTCATCACTGGCAATAATTATGTTTTTGAAGTCAAATGTTTGTCTCAGACGCCGTGGTAAACACTTTCCTAAAACATCTTATGTGGAGATAGAGGCTTTTATTGTGAAAGGCGCAAACAGGATGAAGCTGATTTCACACTTGCACGGAACAAAAACGGTTTCCTGTGCAGACTGGACGACAGGACAAACAGACACTTCTGCTGTTTCTTATTTTTTCTCCACTTCAAAGTCGGAAAAACTTCAAACGTTACAATTTTTTTAATCTGTGAGAATTAAAAATTGCACAGAGATAAATTGTATCAAAACAGAAGTCAGAAAGCATCAACAAACTCTTGTTTTTCCTTTAAAAACACATTTGTTCAACTTAGTTTTCAACTTTTTTCACCTTTTTGCTCCATCTTGTGGTACAAACTGGTATTACATGGAAGTACAGCCTGGCACTAGTTCAACTTCAGTAGATATCTCTTTACTATAATACATGCAGGCTGTTTATGGTTTAGTTAAAGACTTTAAACATTAATTTACAAAAGTACCTCTAAAACCAGTAAATTTAATGGATAAATAAATCTGCTTCCGGTGTTTTTGGAGAGTGACGCTCAGTCCTGTGCCGTCCTGTCTCTGTGTGTTAGTCCTGCGACAGACTGGCGAGCTGTCCAGGATGTACCCCGCCTCTCGCCCTATGACAGCTGCGATAGGCTCCAGCAACCCTGATAAGCGGAAGCGCAATCACTGTCTGCTTTTACCTGTCATAAATCACACATGATGTTTACACCGAGCATGAACTTGTTCCAGCACCAGCAATGTTTTAATCTTACTTCAGTCATTCCTCTTTTTATCCTGTAAACTGAAGAAACCATCAAGCCTGCAGCTGAAACAGCCAATCAGCAAGCTGCAGAGCCGCGAGACGTCGAGCCGACAGAGACCGCGCCATCCGTGACTCCGCCCAGACAGAGCGAATCAGGTACGCGTGAGCACGTCTGCAATTCAGTCCAGTTACCTGAAGGAGAAATAAGTTTGGGACCAGCAGATCAGTCACTACGAAGTGTTTGAGCCGTTGATGTAATAAAATAAAATAAGGTTTAAGGTCCAAATCTGCAGGTTTCTGAAGAGTTTAAGGCACGCCTGAGTAACCTGACTGACTGAGAGCGACAAACACAAACTATAAAAGCATGTAGTCGACTCCACGTGGCTGAAAGTGAAGCTCGTCGTATCCACAGCACCTGTATGAGTCTGAATGCTCACGTTACCTGCTGCCCCACACACCTGTGAGATCACTGATTGGCTCCCTGTTGATGTCATGATGGTAACATTATGGCTTCTGTGTGTGTGTGTGTGTGTGTGTGTGTGTGTGTGTGTGTGTGTGTGTGTGTGTGTGTGTGTCGTTGGTCCAGCTTCTGGATCTCAGGATGTGGAGTCTGAAATCCAAGGTTGGTGCTGCTGCTGCTGCTGCATGCCTCCACCTTCTCCACCTTCTCCTTCTGCCTCTGGATGATGGGATGTTCACGCCTGCATCTGTGTTTCTGTTTACATTTCACACGTTAATATGAAGAACAAAAACAGCAGTTATCACTGACTGACACCATCTTCTGTTGAATATTTGCTTTTTGTGTCACTTTCGTGGATTGTAGTTTTTAAAAAGATGTAATCAAACAAAACTCTGAGAGCATCAGTGCAGCGCTGCTCCCTGTTCAGCTTTGAAGCAAACGCAGAAGGTTATTAGTGAACTTTAGTCCTTTTAAATAGTCTGTGTGCAAAAATGTGTTCAGGATTGAAGGAACAGCCCGGCTTAACAGAACCTAAAACCTGACTTTTAGATGGCAGTTATCGCAGTGATGGTTATCTTCTGTGTCTCTGCTTCAGGCACTGAGCAGGCGTTTAGCCGATCATTAGACTTGAGCTGTGCTTAACTTTAGTCAGAGACATTATGAGAGGAACAGAAAGAATCTTTGCTGCTGTTTAAACTGCTGCACGTTAGAGCTCTGAAACTTAAACCTGCCACATTTAAACATTAACAGCCGCGATAACTCAGGCTTAGTGTGTTCAGACTGTTCTTTATTTAGTCACCACATCAAAGCTGAAAGCAGTTATTTCCTAATCCGTCCAGTATCAGGGTAAAACTAGCTGCAGCGCTGTGACTGCCGTTCATGTTAGGCTCTATGAAGCACACTCCTGGGCAGACTCTATCGAAGTTAAGGCGGACTGTAAATGAGAGATCGATGAAAATGTCACACTTTGTTGTTTTTAATGCCAAACTCTGGAGAGATAATCGGCTCCAGACCAGGAAGTCCATCCAGCAGGTTGAAAGAGCCGCCACACACCTGCCAGCCATTAATCTGGTTGTTCGTGACCTCGTAGCTGCTACAGTCCAGATGTGGCAGGTCGCCCTCTGCTGGAGGAGTGAAGGGACGCTGCATCGCTGCACACTGTGCTGAGCTGCTTCTTCTTCTCTGCATTTATTCCTTCAGTGCAATGCATGATGGGACGCCGTGCATGGGTAGTGAGCGTCTGTCCTGTTCGTTTCATCAGGCATCGTGAGGCTTGTTTCATATTTGGAGTTTATTAAAACTACAGTGGAGCGAGTGACTTCAGACTCATCCTCATCCTCACCTTCCACATATTCCCACACATCTTTGTAACTGTGTGTGTGTGTGTGTGTGTGTGTGTGTGTGTGTGTGTGTGTGCTTTAACTCATTTTCCTGATTCTCCACCTCCAGCTGCTGTGCCCCTCCCTGCGCCAGCAGAGGACAGCTTTGTACCAGGTCAGTTAAACACAACCAGGCGGGTTTAAAAAAAGCGGGTGGAGGGTCAGGGTGGAGGTTTAAAGATGGAGGTGAAAGGGAGGATATGTGGGACAAATGGTGATGAAGATGATGGAGCTTGTGTATGGAGGTCCTTCAAAAATGCCCCGAAATGGAAAACTGACTAACAGCCTGTAGATGATTGATAAACTGCGAGGATCAATTAGTAAATCGTGTCCAGATTAAGGAACAGATGTTTTCTTTAAACTCGTGAACATGAAGCTGAAATATATCAAATCAAAGTTTACTTATTAAATGAATTCATAGTTAAAGTGTGATTGATCTAAACGAGGACATTTCATTCGGCCAGCTTACATAAATGTGACATTTCACACTGTACTTACTTTCCTGGATGTAATTAGATTACTTAAAGTATTTTGGGCGTGTGCTCCGTGTGTGATCACGTGATCACGAACAATAATCACGTCTGTGTCTTTGTTTGTCGTAGATGATCCTCGGGAGAGCGTCAGTCCTTACGGTGAGCGCATCTGTCTCTCTGTGATGTCACTAAACGCTACAGCCTTCATGTTAATCGCTCGTTTTCTCGTCCTCTTCTTCAGGCGATGAAGCCAACACGATCGACACCACGGGAGGTGAGACAGCAGCATGTGAGGGCGGAAACCACGATCAGATTATTTTTTGTGGTAAAAGATAAAAACGATGATGATGATGGTGGTTTTGTTTCCTGTTGCAGTTCTGCTGGCCGAGCGTCAGACTGAGGAGAGCTCAGGTGAGTCAGGCTCAGATTAGTTACTGCTGTTACTCATATATGTTTTTAACGTTCAGCCTGTTCTCATGTGTGGATGATAGTTTCAGGGAGGCCCGATGGAGCCGTCCTGCTTTACTCTGATTGGTTGATTCCTCAAAGTGTCTCAAAGATGCAGATCTCAGAGATTCCCTGTATGAAAGAAACTCTGAGCGATCCATTATTTAATCAGTTCTACAGGTTATTTCTATAAAGTGTCATGAAATGAGATTAACGTGGTTGCAGCTCTGATACTGTGGAGCGTGTCATACATGACTCTGAATCACTGACTTTCTGTCCTTCAGTGGAGTCTGCAGAATACCTGACGAGCTCCAAGCTGACACAGGAAGCAGGTATCTGCAGTACACGCTTCAGCCTCAAACACTCACTGCAGGTTATTTTTACTTTGATAGACGATGTTGTGTTTTCACACACACCACTGAGTGTTTTGCTTGACTGTGACCCACATTTGGAGTATGTCTGGGGTAAAAACACCTACGTGCTTTTCTTTTTTGCGTCTGGCACAAACTCTACATCTCATGAGCAGCTTTTTCCTCTTTCTGGGCCAACACATTTGTCAGTGACATAGCTGAGCTGAAGTGGCCCAGATGAAGACTCGGTGTGTCTGCAGCCGCTTTCTGTATTTAATCAGCCAAATTAAACAAAGCGTCTCTTCAAACAGACCCAGTGAAGGAGCTGGAAGTTACACATCATGACCAGTATGGGGCTTGAACCCACGACCTTGGCGTTATTAGCACCACGCTCTGACCAGCTGAGCTAACTGGCCACTGTTCTGTGATCGAACACTAGCTGTGGAAATATCCTGTGTGACTCGTTTAACCTGATGACATGAAGCTGTTCACTGATCGGGGTCGTTTATCAGAATCAGGATACTTTATTGATCCCAGAGGACGTGATGTGGTCACCGTCGCTCCAGGACAGGAGCAGTAACAGACTGAACTAATAGTTTCGTTAAAGTTACAAAATATATACAAATAGCTCAAAAATAAATATCCAGAATATTACAGAGATTAAATATATATGATTAACATTTTACTCGATTACTGGCCTTGTTGATCAGTTCATTCAGTCTGTTGGCATCTGCGACCCTCAACCTGCTGCCCCAGCATGCAACAAAGAGCAGCGGTCCCCAATCCCCGGGTCACGGACTGGGACCGGGCCGCGAGAGCTGATCCGAGTGTAAAATTTATGGTTTCCATCGTTAACTCTGTTTCCCTGGGTCTTTTCCCGTGTTGACGACTCAGTAACCCAGTCCAGTTTAATCCGAGGGATTTATAGTCCTGCAAATGTCACATGGTCCTCCTAAAGTTCACAAATTCATAAACAAATTTGTCCTGAAACTGTGTCAGCTGGGATAGACTCCACCCTCTGCAACCCTGAACTGGATGGATGGATGGAGGGTGGATGGATGGATGGATGGAGGGTGGGTGGATGGATGGTGGGTGTATGGATGGATGGAGGATGGATGGATGGAAGGTGGATGGATGGATGGAGGATGGATGGATGGATGGAGGGTGGGTGGATGGAGGATGGATGGATGGAAGGTGGATGGATGGATGGATGGAGGATGGATGGATGGAAGGTGGATGGATGGATGGATGGAGGGTGGGTGGATGGATGGATGGATGGAGGGTAGGTGGATGGATGGATGGAGGATGGATGGATGGAAGGTGGATGGATGGATGGATGGAGGGTGGGTGGGTGGATGGATGGAGGATGGATGGATGGAAGGTGGATGGATGGATGGATGGAGGGTGGATGGATGGATGGATGGAGGATGGATGGATGGATGGAGGATGGATGGATGGAAGGTGGATGGATGGATGGATGGATGGATGGATGGATGGAAGGTGGATGGATGGATGGATGGAGGGTGGATGGATGGAGGATGGATAGATGGAGGATGGATGGATGGAAGGTGGATGGATGGATGGATGGATGGAGGATGGATGGATGGAAGGTGGATGGATGGATGGATGGAGGGTGGGTGGATGGATGGAGGGTGGGTGGATGGATGGATGGAGGATGGATGGATGGAAGGTGGATGGATGGATGGATGGAGGGTGGGTGGGTGGATGGATGGATGGAGGATGGATGGATGGAAGGTGGATGGATGGATGGATGGAGGGTGGATGGATGGATGGATGGATGGATGGAGGATGGATGGATGGAGGATGGATGGATGGAAGGTGGATGGATGGATGGATGGATGGATGGAGGATGGATGGATGGATGGAGGGTGGATGGATGGAGGATGGATGGATGGATGGATGGAAGGTGGATGGATGGATGGAGGATGGATGGATGGAGGATGGATGGATGGAAGGTGGATGGATGGATGGAGGGTGGGTGGATGGATGGATGGAGGGTGGATGGATGGATGGAGGGTGGGTGGGTGGATGGATGGTGGGTGTATGGATGGATGGATGGAGGGTGGATGGATGGAGGATGGATGGATGGATGGAGGGTGGGTGGATGGATGGTGGGTGTATGGATGGATGGATGGAGGGTGGATGGATGGAGGATGGATAGATGGAGGATGGATGGATGGAAGGTGGATGGATGGATGGATGGAGGATGGATGGATGGAAGGTGGATGGATGGAGGGTGGGTGGATGGATGGATGGAGGGTGGGTGGATGGATGGATGGAGGATGGATGGATGGAAGGTGGATGGATGGATGGATGGAGGGTGGGTGGGTGGATGGATGGATGGAGGATGGATGGATGGAAGGTGGATGGATGGATGGATGGATGGATGGATGGAGGATGGATGGATGGATGGAGGATGGATGGATGGAAGGTGGATGGATGGATGGATGGATGGATGGAGGGTGGATGGATGGAGGATGGATGGATGGAAGGTGGATGGATGGATGGATGGATGGATGGATGGATGGATGGAGGATGGATGGATGGAAGGTGGATGGATGGATGGATGGAGGGTGGGTGGATGGATGGATGGATGGATGGATGGATGGAGGATGGATGGATGGATGGAAGGTGGATGGATGGATGGATGGATGGATGGAGGATGGAGGATGGAAGGTGGATGGATGGATGGATGGAGGGTGGGTGGATGGATGGATGTATGGAGGGTGGATGGATGGATGGATGGATGGATGGAGGGTGGATGGATGGAGGATGGATGGATGGAGGATGGATGGATGGAAGGTGGATGGATGGATGGATGGATGGAGGGTGGATGGATGGAAGGTGGATGGATGGATGGATGGATGGAGGGTGGATGGTAATGGCTCTGTGTAGCATGTCTGTACTACACCCCCCCCCCCCCCCCCCCCCCCCCCCCCCCCCCCCCCCGTAACAGATATGCTGGAAGGTCATTTCCTCCGTTTTCAATAATGCAAAAAGAATTTCGGCTCATCTCCACCTGACCTCTGACCTTTATGCCGTACTGGTTTAGAGGACATTTATTGCTGCACCTGTTCATCCACACAGAGATCGTACCAGGGAGAGAGGATTCGGATAACCCACCTATGAACAGTGTCCAAATGTCCCAGGAGTGTTTGCAGCCTGAATCACAGTCTGGATATAACCGATAGCTCAGGGTGATCAGAGTTGTCAACCTCTCAGTCTTCACTGACGTCTTCTGTTTCCTGCTTTCAGAGCCGGTCGTAGAAGCAGAGAAGCAGCCTGAAGCAGCGGCAGACGTGGATCCACAGAGTGAGACGCCCAAACAGACGGAGGCCGAGGGTGAGCTCGCCGAGCTCGTCTGAGCAGACACGTTTCACTAAAGCCAAATAAAAGGAAACATATGAGACACCAACATTATAGTTGGGTCCAGATTTACTGATTTATTCTGAGTTGAATGGTTCAGAGGAGAGCGCCCCCTGCAGCTGAGCCAGCAGAGACATAATCTCTGCTGCGCCTCCTCGGCCTGCCCTCGGCCTCCTCCCAGTTAGACGTGCTTCAACCTCCTGCTGCTTTCCTTCCCTCATGCATGGCTAATGCTTCATCAGCAAATCTGGGTTGTAGTTTATAACATGACTCCTTTAAACCTGCGCTGTGACCTCCCACCTACCTTTGAGACATTCAGTTAAACTGCATCATAATTTTAAGTTTGAAATCTCATCCTGCACCACACACCCGGACACAAAAACAAGACAAAGCGGCTGAAAAACCAAAACCGTCTCCATCTTTGACCATAACTCTGTAATTCTGTGTCCGTCCAGGAACCTCAGAGAAACAGGCCGAGGACAAGCCGACAGAAAAAGGTGCAAACTGACTGTAACGTGCAGATTTTCAGCTTCGTGCTTTTTATTTCTCTGCAGTTTTATCATCACATCTTTTCCTCTCTGTTGTTTCTCCAGCAAAGAAGAAGAAACCAAAATTACTGAACAAGTTCGATAAAACCATCAAAGCAGAAATCGATGCTGCAGAGAAGCTTCGCAAGAAGGTACAAAATCTAAAGACATAAATAACAGCTGCAAACAGCTGCACAGACGCCTGACACTGTGCTCAGCTGTCTGCAGGTTTCCTTCACCATCATCTTCAATTAGACATAAAACACAAAGCTCATGTTCAGCTGAGGGCTGAAGCTCTCGTCTTCCTGACAGTCTGAGTCCAAATGAAACAGTCTGATAAACCGCAGCATGTCTGAGAGACACGAGCTGTAATCTTCTGCTTCTGAACTCGGACACAACCGAAGTCGTTATCCTGAAAACCTACTTAGTGTTGCTTTGAACTGTTCAGCCTCCGTTTGGTCTGTCAGTCGCGTTTTCTCGCTACAGTCGGATATCGTGGTGCAACTACGAACTCCACTCGGCTATCAGGGCTGTTAGCTTTGCTGCGACAGGCTCAGAGTGCAGAGGTCACTTCCTGTCAGGGTTCTTCCTCCCTACGGTTGCCAAATGCTGCTCATTGAATGCCTGCAGCCTTTACACACACACATCTGACACTGTCAGTCAGATGTTTGGACACACCGTCTCATTAAATGTTTTTTCTTTCTTTATTATTTCCATTGTAGATTCTCACTGAAGGCATCAACACTCTGAGTGAACATATGGAGTTATGTAGTAAACAAAAACTTTGAAATTACTCTAAACATGTTTTGAACACGAGATTCTTATAAACAGCCCCCTTTGCTTTCATTACTGCTCTTCACACATTCATGAGGTCGTCACTCCTCGTGTTTCTTGGCCCAAACAACGTCTGCTTGTTGCTTCTCCTCAGTCCTGGTTTCTCAGCAGCTGTTTTTTTTTTTTTGATCAAGGTCTTTTTATTGAACAAAGTATTGCTTCCAACAACAATTACGGCAATATTAACAAAGTCTTGCCCCCCCACCCACCCATCCAGAACAGTGTAACTAAAACCCAGCCAGAGAGGAAAGAAGAGATAAAATAAAATAAAATTACAGATACAAAGTAAATAAAATAAATGAACAACAGCAAGGGAAAAAAAAAAAAAAACAACAACAAAAAAAAAACAAAAAAAAAACAAAAACCACTCACACGCACATTAAGCGATAGTATCCGGACTTAATCTTTCAAAGTAAGTAAGAAAAGGTTGCCATGTGTCATAAAACCTCCGAACCGAACCTTTTACAGTGTAGCGGATCTTTTCCAGCTGAGTATAGTGCATGACATCCTTAACCCATTGCCCATATACAGGTGGAAGTGGCTCTTTCCATTTCAATAATATCATTCTACGGGCCAAAAGAGTGCAAAAGGCCAGAAGATCAGAGTGTGATTTGGAAAGACTGGCATCACAAGGTGTCACCCCAAAAATAGCTATAAACGGGCAGGGTGCAATTGGAACACCAAATATGTTGGACATGGTTTCAAATATGCTTTTCCAAAAGCTACCCAGTTTTGGACATGCCCAGAACATGTGAGATAGGGAAGCAGGCTCTCGTTTGCACCGGTCACATGTGGGGTCAAACCCATCCTTGATTTTGCTCAGTCTAGTTTTAGACCAATGGAGACGGTGAAGCACTTTGAACTGAATCACCACATGTTTAAGGCAAATAGATGACGAAGAAATTCTATTGATTATCTTATGCTAAGTCTCATCTGCAATCCGTTGGCCAAGATCACTTCCCCATCGTTCCCTAAGTGATTGCAATGTGGACAGCCTAAAATTACTTAACAGCTCATAAACATCACTTATAACCCGCTTGGCATTTGGTTTGAAATCAAAAATATCATCCAAAAGGGACGGAGGTGGACAGGACGGGAAGCAGTCAGTATTAGAAGCAACAAAATTCCTGAGTTATAATGCCCTTATATTAGCTGCCCAGTAATAAAACAAAAAATTTGGGAGTGCTAAGCCTCCTGCGCTCCGTGGTCTTTGTAATACACTCTGTTTCAGCCTAGGTGGTTACTTAGCTGATTGTTTCTTTCCATAATATGAATTCTAACAGTTGTCAAATTGTCTGTCAGCTGTGCACCAACCTGACTGCTGCACAACACAACTGATGGTCAAACCTCCGTTAAGAAGGCAAGAAACTCCACAACAGGACAGTTTCTTTGCTGCATGATTCTATGTTGCTCCATATATTTGATGTCTCTACAATGTATCAACAATGTGTCAACAATGTATCAACAATGTGTCAACAATGTATCAACAATGTATCAACAATGTAGCAAGAAGTAAAACAAAACAAAGGCAACAGTTTAACGAGCCGCAGATCAAACAAAAACGGTAACTTTCTTATTCGTCTCAGGAATAAACATTCGCGTGTCTGTGATGTAATCAGTGTGTCTGTCCCTCTGTCAGGGGAAGCCGGACGAGGCGCTGAAAGCGTTTGAGAGGCTGGTGCAGCAGTACCCGCAGAGCCCCCGCGCTCGCTACGGGAAAGCCCAGGTATGCGATGGTCCCGCATCACGGCGAGCTGATGCCGCGTCAGGCGCACGACATTAACACGGTTCTGTGTGCAGGCGGAGGACGACATGGCCGAGAAGCTGCGCAGTAACGACATGCTTCAGAGGGCCATCAACACCTACAGGGAGGCCTCCGAGCTCCCTGACGTGACCTCTGACCTCCTGAGAGCCACGCTGAAGAGACGAGCTGAGAGGCAGCAGTTCCTGGGTAACGTACAGTAATGCAACACGAATGTAGTAGAAACAATCCATATATGAGCGCAGTTACTAAATAATCTAAAGGCTCTGTGGCCAGTATGGGGCTGGAACCCGTGATCTTGGTGGTATTAGCGCCACGCTCTAACCAGCTGAGCTAACACTCGCTAACAGCTACAAATCCACCCTCGTTGGTCAACACAGAGACCGTGGAGTGGCCGTGTACACTTCCTGTTTTCATTTGACCTTAGGGTAACCAGAGCTAACCCACCACGCTACCTTTCCAAGATTCTGACTTCCTCTTATATTCTCAGGTCGGATGCGAGGATCTCTGGCGACCTTGGAAAGGCTGGTTCAGCTCTTTCCTGAAGACATCGGCCTGAAGAACGACCTGGGCGTCGCTTATCTGTTGCTAGGTGACAACAATGGGGCCAAGAAGATCTACGAAGAGGTGCGCGAATGGCAATAGCTTTAGCACACACGCGAGTTATTTCAGTTTTTTGTTTCTGGTTTCTGATTGGCTCTCTGTTCTCTATGCTCCGTCCACTAAGGTTCTGGGAGTCGCGCCTGACAACGGCTTCGCTAAAGTTCACTACGGATTCATCCTGAAGTCAGAAAACAAGATTGCAGAGAGCATACCGTACCTTAAAGTAAGCACACACATTTTCCTGTTTGTGTGCACATGTGGGGCCTTCAGCGTCTGTCTCACCGACGTGATGGGGACTGTGTTACACTGTCAAAGAAACCACATTTACTTCATGAAATACTAGATTCAAGAAACAAATGGGCAAGAGAAAACTGTTTCCTGTTCTGAATGTAAACTTTAAAATATACACAGTCTGCCTTTCCTTGTTTCCTGTCATATATCTCCTGTTTCACAGTTGGATGTCCACACTAAACATAGCCAAACTTTAGAGGAAAGGATGTCCTAAATATGGCCATCTAAGCCTCAACCACGTAGAAATGTGAATCGTGCAGAATTTGAACGTCACTCCCACGTTTCCCCTCTCTCTCCAGGAGGGCTTGGAGTCAGGTGAGCCGGGAACCGACGACGGGCGCTTTTATTTCCACCTCGGAGACGCTCTGCAGAGGGTCGGAGACGACAGCGTGAGTAACACCTGCCTTTACAGGCCAGTTATAGCTCAGAAAATCACATCAAACCTCACAGGGACGCCACTGCAGCCGTGTTAATGACACAAGTGTGCGATCGCATCTTCACACCCAACTTTGTGAACACAGTAACCAGAGGCCTTCATGTTATTAGTATCACGATGTCATGATGTTATTGCTCTTGTTGTTCAGGGTGCAGCACACAGTGAGAACGTGGTCTCTGTTTCTGGGCCAACACATTTGTCAGTGACGTAGCTGAGCTAACGTGGCCCAGATGAAGACTCAGTGTCTGCAGCCAGTTTCTCCACATGTTCCTGTATTTAATCAGCGTCTGAACAATAAGATACATTTTTTTAAAAAGCTTTTCTTTAACCCTTTAAGACCGACCATAGAACCAAGTCCGCCAGAGCTTATATTATATGTTTACATGCTGTGGAGCCATTTTTGGGAGCATTTCAAGTTGCTATACATCAATACAACCATTATAGCCTAAATTTTAATAATATGTCTGCATTAAGTGCATAGTAATTACATACATTGCAAAAAAGTGCAATAAACTACAAAAAAATTGAAAATTGTTTTTGTTTTTTTAACATATATTTCTAGTTAGAGAAATTTAAGAGGCTTATCCCTCAAAACTGTAAATACAAAAAAGTTGCACAAAATAGTTTCCCACCACAGGAAATTTATTTTGAGTGTCTTCATAGTTTTATTTTTGAAATACACCAATTTTTATACACTGCAGGAAAAACGAAAATAAATATTATAATGCAAATTTGCAAAAAAGCAGCATATGCATCAAAATAAACTATTTCCAGCAGTGCAATATGAGTCCTAAGCATCCCAGAAACCACACAGAAAGTCATAAAGTCAAACATAACTTTTAAAAACACCAGTATAGGCTCATGAGGCCCTGATGGGAAAAAACTACATTTCCGCAAAACGACGTCACTTCCGGTTTCGGGCAGGACATGGCGGACATGCGATAGTTCACGCTGATGGACGCAGGAAGTGTTATGAACAGCTGATTGGATCGGCAAAGTGTGTTTCTGGAATATTATGTTTTTGTTGCTGCAAGTGCTTTTTATGCAGTTTTTGCAAAGTTATATGTGGAAGGAAACTGTGACCGAGGACAAGCTGATGGCATAAGATGTAAGTACAACTCCTCCGGTTTCATATGCAAAAACAATTATTGCGCTAGCTCACGTGGTTGCAGAGCTACTGGGATTTAAAAATAGTTACTCTAAACGGAGCGTGCCCGCTCTGACCGGTTTTAAAGGGTTAAATCGAGACCCAGTGAAGGAGCTAACAAGCTATGTGAGGCTTAAAGTTACACATCATGGCCAGTATGAGGCTTGAACCACGTTCTAACCGTTCACTGAGTGTGGTGTTGTCCTCAACTCTGTCTGCAGGCGTACGACTGGTACGAACTGGGTCACAAACGGGGCCACTTTGCGTCGCTGTGGCAGCGATCGCTCTACAACGTGAACGGCCTGAAGGCTCAGCCCTGGTGGACGGCCAAAGACACCGGATACACGGACCTGGTGAAGGTGCGCTGCCGGGCTGCGAGAACATTCACGTGTGCGATTTCGAGGTTTTAAACGTCGAACATTGTCTGTGTGCCGCGTTCAGGTGTTGGAGAGGAACTGGAAGACCATCAGGGACGAGGCGCTGGCTGTGTTGGACCAAAACACCAGACACTTTGTTCCCGAGGAGGAAAACCTGAGGGAGAAAGGAGACTGGGGCCAGTACACGCTCTGGCAACAAGGTGCACGGGAGATATTTTATAGTCCAATCAGGTGTTGTCCTGCCTCTTATTGCAGGTGTTAACTGTCCCCTTTTTCTGTCTGTGGGAGGTATCAGGGCATTTATGTTTTTTACAGTTTTTAGATGTGACTAAAAGCTGTGTTACTGTGTTACAACAATATCTTTTCTCCTTTGTGTGCACGTTCAGGGAGAAAGGTTGGAAACGCCTGTCAGGGTGTCCCGAAAACCTGCGCACTGCTGGAGAGGTTCCCTGAAGCCACGGGCTGCAAGCGAGGACAGGTACAGGCTGCAAACACGGTTATTTCTGCGGGAAAGTTTGGATTTTAACAGGCAGACTCACTGTGGGAGCCCCAAGTGGTCATTGGTGGAAGTGCAGCTTTTGTTCCTCTCGTAGGTTTAACAAACACGGGTGCACATAAGTGGTCCGCAGGTGCGCATTCGCTGCAGAATAGGTGAGCTGGCTTCAAACAGATGATGAGCGCACAGATGTGGTGCAGAATGAGCCGTGAAAATCCAACTGTAGCAGACAACAACAGCCTTTTACATGCACGCAAACACGCGCTGCAACTTCTTATCTGGTGCTTTTATTTTGACAGCGAATGCGCACCTGCGACCACTTATGTGCATCCGTGTTAATAAAGGTCAGGCAGGGCTTAGGATGACATTTACAGACAGCAGGGGGCGATAGAGAGCAGCAGACACCAGGGAAAAACGAATGAGATGAATTTTGACGCTGTTGGCTCGCCGTAGAATAAAAAGCTTTTGGTGTGAAGACGAAGGAAGGGGCGTGTCCCGGTCTGAGGCAACTCGGCGTGTTTGATCCGCTCTTCCTGTCTCCGTGCAGATTAAGTTCTCGGTGATGCAGCCCGGCACTCACGTGTGGCCACACACCGGGCCGACCAACTGCCGGCTGAGGATGCACCTCGGCCTCGTCATCCCCAAACGTGGCTGCAAGATCCGCTGCACCAACGAGACGCGGTACGCCGCCCGCCTCCATCGCTCCCGTCCTCCGCCTCCATCATCAACCTCTTTTCCGGCTCTCTTCATTTCCTTTTTTCCTTCATCATGTCTTCCTACTCAACTCGTTTTGCCTCCTTCTCTCCTTTCCTCTCCTTGATTTGTCACCTAATTCCTTCTTTGTCCCCTCTAACCTTGTCTCTTTTCCTTGTTTCCTTTCCTTGCTGTTTCTCTTTTTCTCCCCTCAATTCAACCTTTTATGTTTCCTTTTCTTGTCTCGTCATCTTTACTTTCCTCTCTTTGTTTCCTTCTCGTTTCCTTTCCTTTCCTTTTCCTTTTCCTTTCCTTACCTTTTGTGTTTTCTTCTTCTCTGCATGTCTCTTCTCCTTGTGGAGTCCTCTCTTGCTTCCTTCCTTCCGCCCTATGTCTCCCCACTTGTCTCCTTCTTTATTTCCTCTTTGTTTCCTTTTCTTATTTTCTATCTTGTAACCTTCTCCCCTTCCTGTGCTTCTTGTTATTTCCTTATCTGTCCTCATTTCATCTCCTAGTTTCACCTCTTTCTCTTATTTCCTCATCACCTTGCCTCATTTCCTTCTGTTTTGCTGAGGAAACTCTTCTGTTGCGTCCTTGTCCGCAGAGAGTGGGAGGAAGGTAAAGTCCTCATCTTCGACGACTCCTTCGAGCACGAGGTTTGGCAGGAAGCCGACAGTTACCGCCTCATCTTCATCGTGGACGTGTGGCACCCGGAGCTAACGCAGCAGCAGCGCCAGACTCTGAGCCCGATTTAGACCGGCCAGAACCGGCAGGCGGCGGCGGGAGGGCGAATCGCAGGAGAGGACGGAGGCGGGGTTTCTTCTTCTTCTGTGGTTCAAACAGCTGCAAACACTGACAGTCTGAGCGTGAGCCGGGCTGAGGTGTCTGTTCGCTCGCGTGTGGTTAACTACTAAAGACGGTCGAAGGACCAAACATCAGCCTGAAGGATGGTCGTTGTTCGGGGTCATACTACTGACTGCCATCAAACTGAACTCATACGGTACTCGATTAAACCGGAATGGACCGGATCGCCGCGGCATTACAGATCGTTCTGCTCTGAAGAAAGACATGAAAGTGTGTGTGTGTGTGTGTGTGTGTGTGCTAAACACTAAAACGTCCGTCGAGTGGATTCAAAGCAGCTCAGTAACAGCGTGAAGCCTTAACTTTAGCTCGACCACTATGCATTTTATTTTCCATCCAGGCGGGTTTTTAATTTCACTCTTTCATCACTTTTGCACAATAACACGGTCACGCGGGGTGTCACAGAAGAGGATTTATATTTGTATTAAAAATAAAAACAATAAAAACATAAACAAGTCTCTGATTCTGTTTGTTCGTCTCACTTTCTTCCATTCCTTTGTTCTTCAGCTGATCGACGGCGGGCGCTGAAAGCGTTTGAAGGTTCCTCGTGCTGTGGAGGCTGTGCTCTCCAGCCCCGTTAGCCAGGCGTACAAACGTCACATACCTTATTATGACTAAAGAAGCAAAAAAGTCGGGTTTACAGCCAAAAGTAATTCAGTTGGCCCTTCAAAATAAAAGACACACTTTCAAAATAAAGCACACTGAGCAGTTTTGGTGTAAATGTTTACTTCTTTACATTCATTGAAAGGAAATACATTACGTTGGAGTCGAGTGGAGATCGAGTGTAGCCCTGATGACGAATCGTACACACTGCAAAAAAATCTGACAAAGTCACCGTTGTGTTTTTTACAAATACTCGACGGTATGTTCAGAGAAAAATCATCGACCTGCACGTTAAACTGAAACCTGAATCGTCTCTGCTGCAGGGAGTGAATCCAAAAATCTCAGGATAACATTTTAGCCCGGTGCGTCACTTTTTTGCAGTGCAATAATACTAATAACAATAATATTAATAATAATATACAATCTTCAAATACATTAGATTAAAAAACAACAAACAATCTTTTCCTTCACTGCAGGAGAGGTTAAAGGTGAGAGTTTGGCATCCTGTGGTTTCTCCACAGCAAAATCATTCCATGCATGTGATCCAGAGCTTTTATTTTGAAATGCCTGTGCAAAGTGGGTGGAAATAGGTGAAACTATTCTACCAAAGTGAAGTCTCCTTTACGCCAGCCTCGCTGGCTGAGTAGCGGGAACGTTCCCGCCTGCACTTACTTTCCTACGGAGATTTTCCCAAAGCTGCAGAAAGATTTGGCTCAAACTAAACAGTTTTCATTCATATTCAGATACAGATCATAAAAACTAAAAGTTTATTTTCACATTCAGAGGTTTGAAGGTTGGGTTTCACCAAAAAGGATTTCCTTTCAACACAGACTCGCGTTTACATTTATTCAAAATGTTTCTTTAAAGCAGCTTTTACTGCAGTTTGACCACTGGGGGGCAGCAGAGCGCGCTCTGCATTGCAGACATCTGAACTGGTATCTGTCTCCACGCCATGGATTTAGTACTTGGTGTCTTTTTGCTCCGTTTTTGGGCTTTTTCTTAAAGATTCAGACGTGCTGTGATGTCAAAAATAAACCCGAGATGTTCAATTATTATGTTATTAAAACATCTTTATTTTATTCTTGATATTATTAAAGATTTCGAGTTGTTTAATTTACTGCAGCAGTAACAAATGGGTGGGTGTAAGCTTAACAATACATTTAATAGCTACGCTACAAAAATATCTTATGTGCTAAATATAATTTAATGTGATCTAAAACATTTAAAATTGTCTCATATTTTCGTTTTTATCTCCACTGTTACTCAGACGCGTCGCAGATCTGTTCAGTGATAGAAACACTGACATGTGAATTATAAAGTATATTTGCTTTTATTTTATGAAATCCCAGAAAAATCCAGATATAACGGCGCTAATTTAATCAACTTGCACAAATGTGCATTATTGCTCATAAAAAGCTTTTCGAGTTATGACTCGATGAAACACAGACGTGAAGCAGCTTCAGCGTGACTCACATATCGCTACGACGATGTTTGGCTTTTTGGATAAACGACCAAAACAAAATAACTGTCTGCAGAACTTCATTGAAAATAAGCACGATTTTAAGTTTCCTTCGGTGTCGCAGTAACCCAGCAACAGCTACCTGCACATTTATGCACACACTGCAAACAGTAGCTGCTAATACTGAATTCAGCTATTGGACTGATTCCATGGCAACCTTGTACTTCCTGTTTTTATCCCTGGAAGCAAAATGGGAACAGTAGTTTTCTTTGTGAGGAAACTAACAACAGAAGGATTGGATTTAATGTTGTCTGTTTAAATGAACCTTGTTGGTGCAACCCTCTTCAATCTAAATTTGATTGTAACTGTTTCTCCATGGCAACGTCGTTGTGAGGTTTTACATAAAGTTTCAACTCCGTCACATTTGGCCCTTTTTGTTTGTTTGTTTCTGACTCACAGAAACTTCATCCTGTCGCGTATCTGAAGTCATGAGATAAACGCACGCCGCTGGTGCACAACAGGCGACGACACACACACACACACACACGTTTGATTTGTGTGTTTGTGTTGCTGCTGTTTGTTGTTGTGAACATCAGGACAGATACTGCTGGCTGGAGAGAGGCTCAGCTGAGAGGCATTAGACGGCTCAGAGACAGGTCAGAGTGTGTGTGTGTGTGTGTGTGTGTGTGTGTGTGTGTGTGTGTGTGTGTGTGCGCTGTTCAGGAAGTTCACTGTCAGAGTTCAGATCAACAGGACGGGAGGACAAAACACCAGCTTAATCCACAGCTGGTCCTGAGTGTGTGTGTGTGTGTGTGTGTGTGTGTGTGTGTGTGTGTGTGTGTGTGTGTTAACATGGACGTTGTGTGTGTACGTGTGTTCAGTCCAGGGCCAGTAGCGGTGTGCTGGTCTCTCTGTCCGTCTGTCGCAGAGTTCCTGGTTCCACCGCCGACTGAGACCTGAAACACAAACTCCTCCCATGAGATGAACAGCACACAGACTGTATATGAAAGATGGACATCCCACTGATTCAGCAAGCTAACAGAATACAGACTGTATGGATATATATATGTGTGTGTCTGTGTGTATTAGGGCTGCAACGATACACAAAATTCACGGTTCGATATTTTTTTGATACAAAAAAATGTTCATGCCTTTTTAATTTGTCATTTATTAAAATTATAAATATATATTTTAACTCAAAAGTACAGTTTTTAAATTTAATGTTACTGAAACAACAAAGTAATAAAAAAATAAATCTATCTGATGGAGGAATCACTCATCTTTGGAAAAGAGAGTTTATTACAGAGAAATGTCTCTTTCCAAAATAAAAGCTCTACTATACGCTTCTTCTGGGCTATATTCTCAGCAGCATATTAAACATATCAGGTCCCCATAAGGAGAATCATGTGCTAACGGCTGTCTAAATGACTCGGTAACGTTTGTATGCGTGCTTGTTGTTTTTGTCTGCTTCCACTTGTCTTTGCACTAGGATGATGTCGGAGTAAATGTGCAGTCATATTCGTTGTGTTCCCACTAGTGCTGTCAGCGTTAATCTGAAATGACGTTAATGCCACAACACGGCAAATCTCCGTTAACGAGCTACCGCGGATCGCCCCGTGGGTGGGGCTGGACGGCCAACACGTTAACGAGCTAACTGCGCTAACACACTAGTTCCCACCAATGTAATTGAGCATTGCTGGCACATCCAACATACTGTTTTACTTTAGTCCATGACGCGCTTACCTTCAGGGTCATACTTCACATGAAGACCAAAATAGTTCCAAAGGCCAGATCTGAATGAGGGTGGGGGAGGTTCAATTTGCCATGTTGCAACGAGCTTAACTTCTGTCTTGCTAGCTTGCCCTGCGCTCAGTGAATCTGTGTTCGACTACTCCGCCTAGGCTGCACTGTCGAGCGCAGATCCACTGAGCGCTCAACACAGACAGCACCGTCAGAAGGAAAGTTGATAAAATAAATAAAAAATGTTGTATTGTTCGATACATATGCGTACCGAACCGAAAGCACTGTATCGAACGGTTCAATATCGATACGAGTATATATATATATATATATATATATCTAGCACCAATTCACAACCACTGTGGATAACATATATGTATAATTCACAGCTACAGTGCTGTAGCTGCTTGGTTGCAGCTCCTCGTGGGCGGAGCACCCAGTTATTAGTGTTGGGGGCAGTTAGCTTCACAGCGCTGTGTATTTACACTCTGTGGATGAAGCAGCTTGTTAAGATGGCAGCAGGTTTAAGCCTTGGGTGAGCTGCAGAAGCTTTTTAGATTTAAAATGAGGCCGTGTGACCCATCGATGGCGAGGGTTTGGGGGCGGGGCGCGCACCTTTCTACGGGTTTATCTGTTTAAAAACACCGAGCTAAGAAACATTTCACGAGAATTTCAGAATAAAAGTATCAGACCTACTTTGAACTGTAACAGTTTCTAGTTTCTGTGAGTTTTACTTCATGTTGTGACGCGTCAGATCTTAGATGTGTAGTGAGTCAGCCTTGTGTAGGATGTGTGGTCACATTTGTGTTTTCCTGTTGTTCAGGTTTTGTAAATGTTTCATCCTCACCTCTTCATCATGTCCTTGTCTCCTCCTCCTCCACAGTTCTCCCTGACGTGCAGGGCGTCGTAGGTGAGCGTGTACTCGGTCTCGTCGTTGTAGTCGGGTCCCAGCAGCGTTCGCGCCCAGATGCCCATATCGTACGGCGGCAGCGTCCCGCCAAACTCGGACGGCAAACACTCGGGATGGAGGAGCTGGTGGAGCGAGTTCAGGTTGTTGCCGTGGAGGAAGATCTGAGGAGAGTGAGCAGAGGCGAGAAGGTTAACCTCATCACGTCTGACATTAGTGTCAGAATAACAGGCGCAGGAAGTCCAGCTCACCCTCTTCCTGGTCTTGTCTTTGAGGAACGGCTTGATGATGGTGTACATGGCGTGAATGTACCAGGGCTGATTCACAAAATGGATTCCTCCGAAGCGAGCCGGGAAACTGTCCTGAGGAAAGGAGAGCAGAGCAGGTCGTTTCACATCGTCTTCAACGTGAACCTCGCAGACAGAGAAGAGGATGGGGGCGGGGCTACCTGGAGGCCTTCGATGGCCAGTTTGAGGATGTTGGGCGTGAGCTTGGAGGCCTGTTTGAAGGAGAAGTTGCTCCAGTCGATGATGAGGATGAAGCCGTTGATCTGGAGCTCCGGGTTTTCTATCAGGACCTCCAGAGAGAGCAGGATGGCCCGCAGGATGTCAGTGAAGGAGTTCCTGTCAGAGGGAGGCGTGGGTGTTAATCAGCAGCTGATCGATGGCTGCGGCGAGCGTGACGGCCTTTAACCACAGCTCCTGTTTTAGTTGGAGCAGTGACTCATGATTCGCCTCTTTGTGTTTTGGATCAATGCGGTGACGGCTGAGCGTGTGTGGGCGCGCACGTCCATCACGGCGAGTCTGGGCCTCGCTTTGAAGCAAAGATTTACAGTCACTGCTTTTATTTTGAAAACCAAAACAGTCTACCTGGAGAGAGAGGCTGCAAACGTGAGCTTTTTTCATCGTGTTTGCACCTTCGAAACAAAACTTTGACATCAGCTTCTGTCAGGTTTGACGTCAGCGTGAAGCTGTGCAGACGAAGGATTTTCATTTAGATTCAGTTTCGGCGCCGGCGTGCTGAGCACTGTCGGATCTTTACCTCATCCTGCAGAGCCCTTCACGATGCACCGAAGGTCCAACATTCAACAATCAGGTGATTTATACAAATCGATGTAATGAATATTTAATGCAGTGCTGCAACTCGACCGCGCTGTCCGTCACTTTGTACCTGACGGCTACTCGCTACCAAGTCACATGTCAACAGCACGGTGCTCTCTCATTGGTGGTTGCTTCAATTGTTCTCTTGGAAGCTGGCAAAGGTTTTTCTACAGGTCGCTGTTTTTCCAAATGTGTTTGAAATGCAAAACCCTGCAGGTTTAACCTCCTAAGACCTGAACTCTTCCACAGCAGCATTTTTAATTTCTCTTTGATATTTGGACTGATTGGGGCCTGATGAATGTAAAAACAAAGAATTACCAGATTTATTTATTTATTTACCTTATTTCTGTCTTTAAGAAAAATCAGAGCCACATGAGGATATTTGTTTAAAATTGAACAGTAGCAGTATAACGTCCTCGTAAGTGGATATCAGGCGCTTGTAGAGAAAAATTGAGTATTTTGGTCTAAATAACCCAAAATGTGATGCCAGGTCCTAGAAGGTTAATAAAAACAGATGACTAAAAAGTTTAATAGTAATTTTGCAGAATCTAAAAACAGTGTATTTGCTTTATCGCGTGCTACCATTGTTTGTCTTCAATCCAACGAGCTTCTCCTTGGAGAGCTGCAGCGTCATTATCACGGTGCAGAGACGGGATAGACGCTTGTTTTTGGCTTTCAGTGAAGAGTTTAAATCAGGGGTGTCCAACTCCAGGCCTCGAGGGCCGGTGTCCTGCAGGTTTCAGATCTCACCCTGGGTCAGCACACCTGAATCACATGATTAGTTCATTAGCAGGCCTCTGGAGAACTTCAAGACATGTTGAGGAGTCATTTAGCCTTTAAATCAGCTGTGTTGGACACATCTAAGACCTGCAGGGACACCGGCCCTCGAGGCCTGGAGTTCGATACCTGTGGTTTAAATGAAGGTGTTCCAGCAACGTGGAGGCAGGTGGTTTCTCCTGTTAACCTGCAAGTAGGCTGATGTAACTTCCTGCTGAATTTAAGGAATTGTTGGACCAATAAACTGGGAGAAAACCAGCACAGGTTTCAGGAATGTTTTAAAAGGTGTTTTTTTGAAAATGAACGAGACAAAATCCTCGAGTTTCACAGGAAACAAAAACCAGCCCAGGTCAGAGGGAAGCACTCAGGAATTAAACATCACATCCTGTGAAATGAATCACGACACTGTGACGATCAGAAATCACGTTAAACTCGTTATTCACACAGTTACTGTTTCAAATCAGCTCTGCTGTGACACAATATATTTATCAGTGTGTGTGTGTGTTTCACCTGCTCTGGTCCCAGTTGGAAGCAAACAGGATGAGGATTTTCCGACCGTGCTGATCCGGAGTCTCCAGCACGCCCGGGAATCCGTCCATCAGCGCTCGCTTAATGCCCGGGTCATCCACCTGACAACAAACGTGCGCACGTGTTAGAGCAGCCAAGCGTCGGTGTTTCACTTCAGCAACATTCCCATCGCACACATCACAGACCAAAGCAGCCCCCACATGCTGGGAATCGGCTCCCTTATTCTTTGTTAAAGTTACGGAGTGAGGAGCAGCTGCTGCAGACTTGCAGGAATAAGACCAAGAACGCCTCTCTCTGCTCATCAGCGAGTGAATATTTCTGTGGACATGAGGAGCGACCGTCAGAGATGTGGGAAGGATGCAACACGGAATATGAACAGCACCAACGCATCCAAACCAAAGGACACAGATTCCTCTGGTCAGGGACACACAGCAGACACTCCTGAAACACACAGCTGATGGCTCGTTGTTGAAAACACAGAATCGGACCTTGAAGCTCTGGAACATGTCGAGGTTCTGCTGTCTGAACTGGAAGTACTGGGCCAGCAGCCTGAAGGTTTCCATCTGGTCGAACTTTCTGGCTCGGAGGAAGCGAAGGATGAAGTCGTCGTCCGTCCGCAGGAACCCGATGTCCGGCCTCGTCACGATCATGTCCCGAACCTTTAACGGACAGACAGGAAGTCAGACTGGTTTAATAAAACTCGTTACTCGTCAATAACAGGCAGCAGAGACACTGATCACATGACTTAAGGACGTTTGTTTATGAATGATATTAATTTCATCGTCATCATGCTTCATTCATTCTTTGACTTATTTTTGGTCACAAAGTTTTAAACTTCAGTCATAAATTTGACGTTTTTTTAAAGTCCTCATAAAACGTCTTGACCTTAGAAACATTTAAATTTCCTCTAATCTGATTCATCAGGTAAAATCAGGACAAAATTAGATGTTGAACTGTTTGAATCGTGGTGGGATAAAGTGAATCTCATCACACGTTCAAGTTCACCATGTGCTGCAGCTTATACAGTTTAAATTAATGAACAGAGTCCATTTCTCCCGTTTATCTAACATTTTCTTCCATCATAGACCAATGAACCGATGTCACACCTCCTCTTGCAACCTCAGCCGTGTGTTTTTCTTCTGTCCAAGTTTGAACACATTTTGATTTCTTTTCCGTACTTTCAGGGTTTTTGGAATTTAGATCCAAGAAGACCCTCCATATTTGGAGTTCCAAAGACCCTCTGATTGCCATATTTGGAGTTCCAAAGACCCTCTGATTGCCATATTTGGAGTTCCAAAGACCCTCTGATTGCCATATTTGGAGTTCCAAAGACCCTCTTAAATGACTCCCAGCAAACTGAGATCTTGTCTTTTTGTTCCCTTCTTGCTAAACACTGTATTTGACTTCTTTGGAAATCTCCTCCATCTGCATCAAAATGCCTAAATGCTGTCCAGACGTTCTGGAGGGTAGAGAAGATCTCACTCACAGTGAAAGGTAGTTCTGCAAAATGTATCCACAAGTGGACACTCTCTGTGGAATATCTCAGATCTTTTCTCTAGTATTTAGAACGAGGGTGTCGAACTCCAGGCCTCGAGGGCCGGTGTCCTGCAGGTTTTAGATCTCACCCTGGGTCAACACACCTGAATCACATGATTAGCTCATTACCAGGTTTCTGGAGAACTTCAAAACATGTTGAGGAGGTAATTTATCCATTTAAATCAGCTGTGTTGGATCAAGGACACACCTAAAACCTGCAGGACACTGGCCCTCGAGGCCTGGAGTTTGACACCTGTGATTTAGAACAATGCAATTGACCTTTACCTTACCCTGCGACTAGATTGAAAAGAATTTGAAATTTACTGTTTTTTAGTAAAGAGTAAATTTAGTTTAGTGCAGCGAGAACAGAGAAACCTCGTGCATCTACTTGGAGCTGGTTGGGAAAACTCTTCCCTAGCAACCAGTGGTTGCTGGGGGTCACCAGCTGGTCTCTACGCCTGTGTGAGTGATGGAGGAGTGTGGTGGAAGTTTGCAGATACAGCATCGCCTGAGGTTCGTCTGACTCTGCAGACCTCAGCTGTGTGGTGCAGCCGTGTACCTGCTGGATGTCCTGGTGCAGAGTGTCCGGGTTCTCGTTCAGCTCCAGCCGAGCTTTCTCCATCGTCTCCGAGCTCAGGCCGGCGTGCAGGTGAGACATCATGGCGTCTCCCTCTGACTCTACTCCCGATGCCCTAAATGGTTTGAGCACTTCCTTCAGTCCAGTTTTAAAGAGTAACACCTGCAGGATGTTCGTGTGCCCTTTGTATCAGTAACACAATCGTGTTTGCTGTGCGTTTGTGATGCGTGATGTCAGATTTCAGCTAAAGGACGAGGAACTCTTTGATCCTTTCCTGTAAGACAATCGTGTGTGTTGCACAATCTGCAGCTTATAGAGGGACAATCATCACCGCTGTCTTCTTTTACATCGTCGGCTCTCGGGAAGCTGAATGTCCTCAAAGTCCAGAAAGTCCTCTAACCTTTGGGCAGAAGAAGAAAACACCAGCTTTTGGATTTTGCTGCTGTTTCCGTCCTAATTCTCCTTCCTGTCGACATCCCGCCTCCTCCTGCTCTCCATCGTGGTTCTTTCAGGTTTCATCCGGTCATGTCGCTGAATCTCTGCTCTGTCATGGCGAAGCCACTTGCGACGAAAGGTCCTGCTGTTCTGCACTCGGTAAAGATGGACAGGTCAGTCGGGCGTCCTCAGCCTGGGAGAGGGGACAGATGGAGAGGACATGAAAGTCACTGAAGATCAGAGTTCTGCACACAACCGAGGGCTTGTTCCTCCACCACCTCCTACACACAGGCGGTGGAGGCTTCAGTACGTCTAAACTAGAGCTCAGACGTAGTGAAAATGGTACCAAACACATGGACGCACAGAGCTACAAAGTCAGGCTGCATTTCTGCTGGTGGCCAGCAGATGGCGACTGCTGGATGCAGAGAGACTTGCGGTGCTACAGAAGAAAACACCCTTCACTGCCTCTCTGTGAGATCATGGCTCAAGTTTCAGGGCTTACCGGATAAATGTGGGTTTACTGTGGGCTGCAGTGGGCTTACCCACAGATAAGTGTTTCACCAGCCCACACACCCCCACAGTTCACCCACCCCCACAGTTCGCTGCCGTAGGAGAGCTCCTTTTTAAAATTACACATCAAACATGAACTTCCTGTTTGTTCACTGCAGACGAGCCTTTAAAAACTGAAATAATCAAGAGTTTATATCAAAGAAATTCCAGTTCACCATTTTATTGGAAATATTTCAGCTTTCATTCATTATTTTATGGGCTGCAGCATTTATTATTATTATTATTATCTGATAATTCTTTGTCTCGATGATTTTTTTATATTTTTACAAAATATGTTTCTGATTTTAATTTTTTACATTTTCTTGATTCTTTTGGTGTATTTAGCTTCTATTTTGAATTTCATGCTTTATTATTATTATTATTACCTCGGACTCAGTTCCTTAAAGTGCAGTTTTTATTTATTTATTACAAGTTTTCATTTTATTTTTTTCATTCTTATTTTTATTGTAGCGTCTTTATCTCGACATATTTTTTAGATTTTTATTTTATTTCATGCAGTTTCTTTGTCTCCAAATGTCTCCACATTTTTGTAAAAATTATTTTTATTATTATTTTTATTACAGTTTGGTTTTCTGTATTTTTTTTATCGTCTTATTTTTTCCTGTTTTGCGCCCTGTTTCCTTCTTTTCTTTATTTCTAATTTCACGGGGGGGTTGCTGCCTGCAATGACCCGTAGACCCTCCACCCCCTCTCCACCCAGCTGTCTCCATCTGCCGCGGCATTAATCGCGTCAGGCGCGCAGTCTGTGGTCCTAACGTGAAGCCAGGAGCTGCCAGAGGCTGCTGGAACATCTGGCACATCTGCAGCAGTTTCCTGATGTTTGAGGCTCGTGCTCAGGCTCAAAGTGACCCTCCGCGTGCTCGGGCTGCAGGTGGAAACCTGAAACATCCCAGAGGACGCGCTCACCCGCATTTTAAAGGGAATTACTCACAGAGCTTCCGGCAGAGCTGCTGCTGGTTCAATCCCGGCCGTCCTGACTGGCCCGACGGCCCTCCGGCGGTGGTGCTGATGCTGAGGATGGAGGAGGAGGAGGAGGCCATCGGACAAAAGAGATCTCCGTTAGAGCCCAACCGGAAACAAACCGACATGAAATCAAACGGCTCTGAGAGGATGGAGCGCGTGCTCGTGCATCATGAGGAGGAAGAGGAGGAGGAGGAGGAGGTGCGTTTCCACTTTGTGCTCCGACAGAAGACGTCAGGATGCTCCCACACTGTCATTCCTCAGTCATGAACAGCACCGCTTCCGGTCAGCACTTTCAAAATAAAACTCACTGACCGTGAAGTGAAGCGTTTCAAACCTGCGCTGATGACCTTCATCTGTGAACCCTCTAATCTGGCCCCGCCACCTCACTCTCAACGTCAGAGTATTAGGTTAGGCCAAACTGGCCATTGTGTGCATCATGTGGACTGACTGACTCCTCAGTGTCACATTTAACACGCCAGTCTTTGGTGTTTGGCTCATCGCTGCAGCCTCTGGTGGACATCACAGGAACTGCAGGAATTAGCTCTAAACTCTCAGCAGCTGAAGAGGACCCGTGCTTTGGGCAGTCAGCTTAGCTTAGCATGTTGTTGCTGATGACACCAGCTTCACAGCTTGAACCTTCTTTTCTCTGATTGTGGAGGAAAGGTGCTTCATTGAGCCGTTTGTTTTGTTTGCCAATTAGCTCAGCTGGTTAGCGCATCATGGGTTTAAGCCCCATACTGGCCACAGAGCTTCAAATTCTTCAAAGGTGGAATTACTTACATGAGGGCTTCAGTGCTGCTCTAAACAACTATATTACAGCATCTGATATATCAAAATGAGTATTATTTGCAGGCAACACAAATATTTTTTGTTCTGGGGGAAACTAAAGCAGCTGCTGGATACAGTTACTTCAGAAATGTACAAAATTTTAATAAATGGTTTAACAGAGACAAAATATCGCTAAATCTAAGTAAAACTAAAATAGTCTTATTTGGGAATTCCCTTAGAAATGTACAAGTGCAGATTCATATAGATGGTGTGGAAATTGAAAGAGTTCTTAAGTTTCTTGGTGTGATTATAGATGATAAATTAAACTGGAAGTCTCATATAAAACATATACATAACAAAATTTCAAGAAGTGTCTCAATCTTGAGTAAAACACATTCTGGACCACAAATCACTCCACGTTATTGTCCCCTGATTGCACCGTATTTGCATTACTGTGCAGAGGTTTACTTGTTCACTATCATCAATTTTTCTATTACAAAAAAGGGATAATCCATAAAACTGGTTACAGAGATCATACAAATCCACTATTCTTAAAATCAACAACTCTAACATTCACAGATCTGGTTCATTTTCTCACTGCACACATTATATATAAAGCAATAAATAACCTGCTTCCTGACAATATTCTAAAACTGTTTTCTAAAAATTCTAAAATGTTGTTGTACTTTTTCAACATGTTCAAAATAAAGATTCAATCAATCAATCAAACAATTATCTTTCCTGCAACAAATAAAAACGATTATTTTATCCAATTTTCTGATTTATTTTCTTTTTATGCTTTTATTTTTAAGTCCCACTTGGACGGCTTCCGGTTTTGTTAACGTAAACACCGCGTGACTTTACACACCTGTGACAGCGAAGCGCGTTCGCGAGTCAACCTGGACAGATTGTAGGTCGTGCGCGCAGCCGCACAGGCTGAACGCGCATGCGGAACGCGCAGAGATGATGAAGCTTTCAAATACGTCATTTTTTATTTTTATTTCACATCGAAAATTTCACCTTTCACACCACACACGTGCTAATATATAATGTTCAATATAAATATTAATAATCGTTGTAACTGATTTAGCTGCTTGATTGTTAACATTTTTTTTTATTATATTCTAAAAAGTTTCACCTTTAATCGTCTTTTTACTGATTTCTTTTTAATACGCGGTTCATTCAGGGGGGCACTGATGCGTTTCCAGCCCAGCTGAGAGAGGGAATCTGTCCAGGGTGTCCCGGGTCTGCTCCGGGCACACGTCCGGGCACCAGTTTACCCAGTTTGCCTGGGATAAGATTACTGGGTTGGATGTGATATCTGCTAGGTGATGGTAAACGGTGGTTACATTTCTGGCTATTGAGGCTAAATCATTTATTTGTCTTTTATTTTATTATCATATAATAAATGAAAGAATGAAAAAGAAAAGAACATATTAAAAGTAGAATATATGGAGAAAATAATACATTAATGGAAAGAAGCTTGATTTGTGTTACTTTTTAAATAAATTGATGCTTATACGTATTTTTTCAGATTTTGTGACTTTTTGAACACCAGGCGATTTTAAATCAATGGAATGGAAGAAAACATCTAAATATTGACATTAAAGATGCAGAAATTTGGATTTCAGAAGATTTTAGTTCTGGAAACGTATTGATTTAAAAGTGGGAGGCTTTTATTATGAAGGCGGGCAGTAGTCTTAGTTGAACAGTGACGTTCTTCCTGTCGTGCTAAGGGTCAACTGCTCTGTGAAGCTCCTCTGTGCGGTCTCTTCTGCCTCCTTACAGCCGTTGGTTTATTAAAAAAATCTTCTGTTTCCGGCTCGTAAATTATTTCTGTCGCGGTTCCGGAAGTGTCCAGCACAGTTTGGCTCAGGTGTCACAGCGCGTGAAGCTTTTTATTCACCTTACTTTCTGGAAGTTTCAAAGCTAACGTTAGCTCAGCAGCTAGCCACCATTCACCCTCCGAGGAGAGAATCGATCTATAATCATCATCGTCGTCATTATCATGGATCAATCAGGAGTCACAGCGCAGACACCGAAGGTAGGTCCCTCCTCTGCCCGGCTCTCCTGCTGCGGTTATCGGTTAGACTTCAGGGAGCGGCCGCGGCTGCTGTTAGCCGCTCCCAGTGCCACCATGGCGGCTGTTTCCTTTAAAGGAGTCGGGTTGCAGATAACACGGGCGGCACCGGGTTAGCACCGAGCTGTGTGTTATTTTAGATAACAGCCTGTCAGCTGGTGGTTAAAGCAGGAGATGAGCTCACCGATGCTTCAGCTCAGACCACAGGCTGGCCGGTTTGACCCGGACTGGACCGGGCCGGGCCGGGACAGCCTCTGTGATGACACCTCCAGGTTCCACCTGTTTATCCCGGAAACGTTTCATGAGCCAAAGGTTTAGCTTCACATTGAGTCCGGAGAGTTTCAGCTGTAACATCTCAGTTTTCCTTCGTCAGCTTCAACTATAACATAGTGACGTCACAGAGGGAGCTGTGGAGGCTGTCCTGTGATCAGAAACAAAGTGTTTGTTTTACTGTAAGTAAAACAGACTGAAAACAGGAAGTGTAGTTATTCGTCTATAACATAATTACTCTGCTGTAGTCACTGCTCATGAGATAGGGGGGCGGGGTCTGAGTCAGTGAGGGAAACGGTGAAACTTCAGGAAATACAGTTAAAAGTCCAAAATTTCTGCCCTCCATATTTGCCAAAGTCCGGTGGACCAGAGTGGAGCCTCTGTCGGGCCATTTGTGGACTCCGGGCCTTATGTTTAACACTCCTGCCCCAGACTGTAAATAACAACCAGCTGTGCTTCAGACATGTCTGAACATGTTCCTCTCTCGTTTCTGTGCCTGGTGACTCACCCACTGTCAGTGATGTCACGCCCCACCTGTAGCTCCAGACTCACCTGTTTACTGAGCAGCTTTATAATAACGCAGAGCAAACACGAGCTCAGGAGGCTCCACTGAAGGCAGACTCATCGAAATAAGAAACATCTGTGAAAAATGAACATTTAAAAAACACTAAAATCTCGATTCAGTTTAAACTTCAGCTCATTGGGTAAAACAAGCTCTGACTAACTTCACCAGTTTTTTCTTATCTTCTGTTTTTCTTTCTGATAATTTGTCAGGAGAAAAATATATTTGCAGTTCTCAGAGACTCAGATAGTTTTTGTCATTAAGATATTCTGAGTTTGAGGGACGTCTGTAGAGTAAATCAGGACATTTTGGGGGATTTTTGGACTATTTTTTGACCAAATAATTAATAACAAACATTCCAGAAAATAATATAGAAACTAAAATAATATATGGATATGATGCAAAAAATCAAACCTCACATAAACATAAATAAAATAATAAAATGTATAAAACAAAGTTTGTAAAAACAATAAATATACATTTAAACATATGTGACATTAAATATAAACAGTGAATTAGTCTAAAACTGTTTGTTTGTTGTTGTGAAAATCAAAGAAACCTGAGGTCATCGTAACCTCAGTAACATGATCCAAGTACTCTGATTACTCATGTGAGGAGGAGTAATCATGTGTCTATTTGTTGTCATTGTCAGAGCCCGTGGGGTTCGGCGGCCCCGGCGGCTCCAGCCTGCTCTCTCTCTGAGGTGATGAGCGAACAGCTGGCGAAGCAGCTGGACGAGGAGAACGCCGTCTTCCCGGCGCTCTCTGAGTAAGAGTTCCTGTTTAAGCTTCTAAAAGTTTCCGTCCTGTTAACGTCAAACGTTCCTCTCGTCAGTAAATCAAGAGCTTTTAAAGGTTTCAGGTGGTAACGCGTCTGTCTGTCAGTCCTGCAGCCGAGCTGCTGCCCGACGACGCCAACGACACCGCCAGCGACCTGATGCTCGCCCAGATGCTGCAGATGCAGTTCGACCGCGAGTTCGACGACCAGCTGCGGCGCGAGGAGAAGAAGTTCAACGGGGACAGCAAAGGTGATTCGGAAAGCTTCGGGGTTACGTGAAGTTCTGAAGGCGCCACGGTTGGCGTGTCTGTAAACGGCGGTTAATAAAGTTGAATTCAAAGTGTGACACGTTTCTGTTTTAGTGTCCATCTCCTTCGAGAACTACCGCATGGTCCATCCGTACGACGACAGCGACAGCTCCGAGGACGAGGTCGACTGGCAGGACACGAGACACGACCCCTACAGAGCCGGTAGGACGCCAGCAGGACGCCAGCAGGGGCGGGCAAAATAACAGAAACGGCGGCCTGACTCGTCAGTCGCTGAGCTTCATTACACTCTGTCTCAACTTCACCAACATCCTTT